>NC_068446.1:38773532-38798106 GCF_023373465.1 Oncorhynchus keta | reverse complement strand
GCATAAAGCCCTCATGTCCTGTCTGGCGTGTCTGGCCTCTTACTGTGAGACTCACCTCCAACCTCACTATGAATCTCCTGCTTTCAAGAAGCACAAGCTGGTCAAAGCCACCACACAACTACAGGAGAAGATCTGCTCTCATCATGACAAACTGCTGGAGGTTTTCTGTCGTACCGATCAGCAGTGTATCTGTTATCAGTGTCTGATGGATGAACATAAAGGCCATGATACAGTGTCAGCTTCAGCAGAGAGGACTGAGAAACAGGTAAGACCAGAACAACTTGTTGGTGACTGTCTGATAAACAAATAATTAAAGAACTAAGGCTGTTTGAATATAAGATCATTCAAATGATATCGTAACGGGACAGAACAAATATGAACACAAACCTTGAGTATATTGAGTTTGCTCCAAATGTATCACCATTTTCTAAAGTCAAACACTTATCATTCTGAATGCCCTTTTATGAGTCAAACGTTCAGTCTCAACCCCTTGATACCTGTAGGCCTACCATAACAACTATAATAATTCACAGAGCAACATAATATCATATTGTAAAGGGACCATCAATATTTTAGACCTTCCTCTCTATTACATTTACATTTAAGTCATTTAGCAGACGCTCTTATCCAGAGCGACTTACAAATTGGTGCATTCACCTTATGACATCCAGTGGAACAGCCACTTTACAATAGTGCATCTAAATCTTTTAGGGGGGGGGGGGTGAGAAGGATTACTTATCCTATCCTAGGTATTCCTTAAAGAGGTGGGGTTTCAGGTGTCTCCGGAAGGTGGTGATTGACTCCGCTGTCCTGGCGTCGTGAGGGAGTTTGTTCCACCATTGGGGGCCAGAGCAGCGAATAGTTTTGACTGGGCTGAGCGGGGAACTGTACTTCCTCAGTGGTAGGGAGGCGAGCAGGCCAGAGGTGGATGAACGCAGTGCCCTTGTTTGGGTGTAGGGCCTGATCAGAGCCTGAGGTACTGAGGTGCCGTTCCCCTCACAGCTCCGTAGGCAAGCACCATGGTCTTGTAGCGGATGCGAGCTTCAACTAGAAGCCAGTGGAGAGAGCGGAGGAGCGGGGTGACGTGAAAGAACTTGGGAAGGTTGAACACCAGACGGGCTGCGGCGTTCTGGATGAGTTGTAGGGGTTTAATGGCACAGGCAGGGAGCCCAGCCAACAGCGAGTTGCAGTAATCCAGACGGGAGATGACAAGTGCCTGGATTAGGACCTGCGCCGCTTCCTGTGTGAGGCAGGGTCGTACTCTGCGGATGTTGTAGAGCATGAACCTACAGGAACGGGCCACCGCCTTGATGTTAGTTGAGAACGACAGGGTGTTGTCCAGGATCACGCCAAGGTTCTTAGCGCTCTGGGAGGAGGACACAATGGAGTTGTCAACCGTGATGGCGAGATCATGGAACGGGCAGTCCTTCCCCGGGAGGAAGAGCAGCTCCGTCTTGCCGAGGTTCAGCTTGAGGTGGTGATCCGTCATCCACACTGATATGTCTGCCAGACATGCAGAGATGCGATTCGCCACCTGGTCATCAGAAGGGAGAAAGAAGAAGATTAATTGTGTGTCGTCTGCATAGCAATGATAGGAGAGACTTATTATTATTATATTATATTATTATTATAGAGACCATGTGAGGTTATGACAGAGCCAACTGACTTGGTGTATAGCGAGAATAGGAGAGGGCCTAGAACAGAGCCCTGGGGGACACCAGTGGTGAGAGCGCGTGGTGAGGAGACAGATTCTCGCCACGCCACCTGGTAGGAGCGACCTGTCAGGTAGGACGCAATCCAAGCGTGGGCCGCGCCGGAGATGCCCAACTCGGAGAGGGTGGAGAGGAGGATCTGATGGTTCACAGTATCGAAGGCAGCCGATAGGTCTAGAAGGATGAGAGCAGAGGAGAGAGAGTTAGTTTTAGCAGTGCGGAGCGCCTCTGTGATACAGAGAAGAGCAGTCTCAGTTGAATGACTAGTCTTGAAACCTGACTGATTTGGATCAAGAAGGTCATTCTGAGAGAGATAGCGGGAGAGCTGGCCAAGGACGGCACGTTCAAGAGTTTTGGAGAGAAAAGAAAGAAGGGATACTGGTCTGTAGTTGTTGACATCGGAGGGATCAGTGTAGGTTTTTTCAGAAGGGGTGCAACTCTCGCTCTCTTGAAGACGGAAGGGACGTAGCCAGCGGTCAGGGATGAGTTGATGAGCGAGGTGAGGTAAGGGAGAAGGTCTCCGGAAATGGTCTGGAGAAGAGAGGAGGATAGGGTCAAGCGGGCAGGTTGTTGGGCGGCCGGCCGTCACAAGACGCGAGATTTCATCTGGAGAGAGAGGGGAGAAAGAGGTCAGAGCACAGGGTAGGGCAGTGTGAGCAGAACCAGCGGTGTCGTTTGACTTAGCAAACGAGGATCGGATGTCGTCGACCTTCTTTTCAAAATGGTTGACGAAGTCATCTGCAGAGAGGGAGGAGGGGGGAGGAGGAGGATTCAGGAGGGAGGAGAAGGTGGCAAAGAGCTTCCTAGGGTTAGAGGCAGATGCTTGGAATTTAGAGTGGTAGAAAGTGGCTTTAGCAGCAGAGACAGAGGAGGAAAATGTAGAGAGGAGGGAGTGAAGGGATGCCAGGTCCGCAGGGAGGCGAGGATTTTCCTCCATTTCCGCCTCGGCTGCCCGGGAGCCCTGTTCTGTGAGCTCGCAATGAGTCGTCGAGCCACGGAGCGGGAGGGGAGGACCGACCCGGCCTGGAGGATAGGGGACATAGAGAGTCAAAGGATGCAGAAAGGAGGAGAGGAGGGTTGAGGAGGCAGAATCAGGAGATAGGTTGGAGAAGGTTTGAGCAGAGGGAAGAGATGATAGATGGAAGAGGAGAGAGTAGCGGGGAGAGAGAGCGAAGGTTGGGACGGCGCGATACCATCCGAGTAGGGGCAGTGTGGGAAGTGTTGGATGAGAGCGAGAGGAAAAGGATACAAGGTAGTGGTCGGAGACTTGGAGGGGAGTTGCAATGAGGTTAGTGGAAGAACAGCATCTAGTAAAGATGAGGTCGAGCGTATTGCCTGCCTTGTGAGTAGGGGGGGAAGGTGAGAGGGTGAGGTCAAAAGAGGAGAGGAGTGGAAAGAAGGAGGCAGAGAGGAATGAGTCAAAGGTAGACGTGGGGAGGTTAAAGTCGCCCAGAACTGTGAGAGGTGAGCCGTCCTCAGGAATTGTTCAGCAGTCTAAACAGTCTATAACTTGGGTGACTGGAGTCTCTGACAATTTTATGGGTTTTCCTCTGACACCGCCTATTATATAGGTCCTGGATGGCAGGAAGCTTGGCCCCAGTGGTGTACAGGGCCGTACGCATCACCCTCTGTCGTGTCTTGCTGTAGGAGGACAAGCATTTGCCGTACCAGGCAGTGATACATCCGGTCAGGATGCTCTCAATGTTGCAGCTCAATAACCTTTTGAGGATCTGAGGACCCATGCCAACATTTTTTTGTTTCCTGAGGGGGAAAAGGCTTTGTCGTGCCCTGTTCACGACTGTCTTGGTGTGTTTGGACCATTCTAATTTGTTGGTGACACCAAGGAACTTGAAGCTCTCAACCTGCTCCAGTACAGCCCCGTTGATGAGAATGGGGGTGTGCTCGGTCCTCCTTTTCCTGTAGTCCACAATAATCTCCTTTGTTTTGATTACGTTGAGGGAAAGGTTTTATTCTGCCAGGTGTCTGACTTCCTCCCTATAGGCTGTCTCGTCGTTGGCGATAATCAGGCCTACCACTGTTGTTTTGTCTGCAAACTTAATGATGGCGTTGGAGTCGTGCCTGGCCATGCAGTCGTGGGTGAACAGGGAGTACAGGATGAGACTGAGCACGCACCCCTAAGGGGCTCCAGTGTTGAGGATCAGAGTGGCAAATGTGATGCTGCCTACCCTCACCACCTGGGAGCGGCCTGTCAGGATGTCCAGGATCCAGTTGCAGAGGGAGGTGTTTAGTCCCAGGATCCTTAGCTTAGTGATGAGCTTTGAGGGCACTATGGTCTTGAATGCTGAGCTGTAGTCAATGAATAGCATTCTCATGTAGATATTCCTTTTGTCCAGGTGGGAAAGGGCAGTGTGGAGTGCAATAGAGATTGCATCATCTGTGGATCTGTTTGCGTGTGATGCAAATTGGAGTGGGTCTAGGGTTTCTGGGATAATGGTGTAAATGTGAGCCATTACCAGCCTTTCAAAGCACTTCATGCCTATGGACGTGAGTGCTACGAATCTGTAGTCATTTAAGCAGGTTACCTTAGTGATCTTGGGCACAGGGACAATGGTGGTCTGCTTGAAACATGTTGGTATTATAGACTCAATCAGGGACATGTTGAAAATGTCAGTGAAGACACCTGCTAGTTGGTCAGCACATGCCTGGAGCACACGTCCTGGTAATCAGTCTGGCACCGCGGCCTTGTGAATGTTGACCTTTTATTTTTTATTTTTTTTATTTCACCTTTATTTAACCAGGTAGGCTAGTTGAGAACAAGTTCTCATTTGCAACTGCGACCTGGCCAAGATAAAGCAATGGAAATTCAACACATACCACAACACAGAGTTACACGTGGAATAAACAAAACATAGTCAATAATACAGTAGAACAAAAGAAAACAAAAAGTCTATATACAGTGAGTGCAAATGAGGTAAGATAAGGGAATTAAGGCAATAAACAGGCCATGGTGGCGAAGTAATTACAATATATTCATTAAAACACTGGAATGGTAGATGTGCAGAAGATGAATGTGCAAGTAGAGATACTGGGGTGCAAAGGAGTAAGATAAATAAATACTGTATGTGGATGAGGTAGGTAGATAGATGGGCTATGTACAGGTGCAGTGATCTGTGAGCTGCTCTGACAGCTGGTGCTTAAAGCTAGTGAGGGAGATATGAGTCTCCAGCTTCAGAGATTCTTGCAGTTCGTTCCAGTCATTGGCAGCAGAGAACTGTAAGGAAAGATGACCAAAGGAGGAATTGGCATTGGGGGTGAACAGTGAGATATACCTGCTGGAGAGTATGCTAAGAGTGGGTGCTGCTATGGTGACCAGTGAGCTGAGATAAGGTGGGGCTTTACCTAGCAAAGACTTGTAGATAACCTGTAGCCAGTGGGTTTGGCGATGAGTATGAAGCGAGGGCCAACCAACGAGAGTGTACAGGTCGCAATGGTGGATAGAGTATGGGGCTTTGGTGACAAAACAGATGGCACTGTGATAGACTGCATCCACTTTGTTGAGTAGAGTGTTGGAGGCAATTTTATAGATGACATCACCGAAGTCGAGGATCGGTAGGATAGTCAGTTTTACGAGGGTATGTTTGGCAGCATGAGTGAAGGATGCTTTTGTCACGTCCTGACCTTAGTTCCTTTTTTATGTCTCTGTGTTAGTTTGGTCAGGGCGTGAGTTGGAGTGGGCATTCAATGTTTTTGTTCTATGTTTTGTATTTCTGCTTTTGGTCTGGTATGGTTCCAAATCAGAGGCAGCTGTCAATCGTTGTCTCTGATTGAGAACCATACTTAGGTGGCCTGTTTTCTTTTTTGTTGGTGGTTATTTTCTGTTTCTGTGTTTTTTCACCATTCGGGACTGTTTCGTTTTTTCTTTATTCGCTTGTGTTCTGTGTTCATTAAATAAATATGACGAATACTTACCACGCTGCATATTGGTCCGATCCTTCCTACTCCTCCTCAGAGGACGAAGAGATTCGTTACAGCTTTGTTGCAATATAGGAAGCCAATTCTAGATGTAATTTTGGATTGGAGATGCTTAATGTGAGTCTGGAAGGAGATTTTACAGTCTAACCAGACACCTAGGTATTTGTAGTTGTCCACATATTCTAAGTCAGAGCCGTCCAGAGTAGTGATGCTGGATGGGCGAGCAGGTGCGGGCAGTGATCGATTGAATAGCATGCATTTAGTTTTACTTGCGTTTAAGAGCAGTTGGAGGCCACGGAAGGAGAGTTGTATGGTATTGAGGCTCGTCTGGAGGTTAGTTAACACAGTGTCCAAAGAGGGGCCAGAAGTATACAGAATGGTGTCGTCTGCGTAGAGGTGGATCAGAGAATCACCAGCAGCAAGTGCAACATCATTGATGTATACAGAGAAGAGAGTCGGCCAAAGGATTGAACCCTGTGGCACCCCCATAGAGACTGCCAGGGGTCCGGACAACAGGCCCTCCGATTTGACACACTGAACTCTATCAGAGAGGTAGTTGGTAAACCAGACGAGGCAATCATTTGAGAAACCAAGGCTGCCGAGTCTGCCAATGAGAATGTGGTGATTGACAGAGTCAAAAGCCTTGGCCAGGTCGATGAATAAAGCTGCACAGTAATGTCTCTTATCGATGGCGGTTATGATGTCGTTTAGGACCTTGAGCGTGGCTGAGGTGCACCCATGACCAGCTCTGAAATCAGATTGCATAGCAGAGAAGGTACAGTGGGATTTAAAATGGTCGGTAATCTGTTTGTTAATTTGGCTTTCGAAGACCTTAGAAAGGCAGGGTAGAATAGATATAGGTCTGTAGCAGTTTGGATCTAGAGGGTCTCCCCCTTTGAAGAGGGGGATGACCGCGGTAGCTTTCCAATCTTTGGGAATCTCAGACGATACGAAAGAGAGGTTGAACAGGCTAGTAATAGGGGTTGCAACAATTTCGGCAAATCATTTTAGAAAGAGAGGGTTCAGATTGTCTAGCCCGGCTGATTTGTAGTGATCCAGATTTTGCAGCTCTTTCAGAACATCAGCTATCTGGATTTGGAGAAAGTAGAAATGGTGGGGGCTTTTGCAGGTTGCTGTGGAGGGTGCCGGGCAGGGGTAGCCAGGTGGAAAGCATGGCCAGCCGTAGAGAAATGCTTATTGAAATTCTCAATTATAGTGGATTTATCAGTGGTGACAATGTTTCCTAGCCTCAGAGCAGTGGGCAGCTGGGAGGAGGTGCTCTTTTTCTCCATGGACAGTGTCCCAGAAATGTTTTGAGTTAGTACTACAGGATGCAAATTTCTGTTTGAAAAAGCTAGCCTTAGCTTTCCTAACTGCCTGTGTATATTTTTTCCTAACTTCCCTGAAAAGTTGCATATCACGGGGGCTGTTTGATGCTAATGCAGAACCCCCAGGATGTTTTTGTGCTGGTCGAGGGCAGACAGGTCTGGGGTTAACCAAGGACTATACAGTGCCTTGCGAAAGTATTCGGCCCCCTTGAACTTTGCGACCTTTTGCCACATTTCAGGCTTCAAACATAAAGATATAAAACTGTATTTTTTTTGTGAAGAATCAACAACAAGTGGGACACAATCATGAAGTGGAACGACATTTATTGGATATTTCAAACTTTTTTAACAAATCAAAAACTGAAAAATTGGGCGTGCAAAATTATTCAGCCCCTTTACTTTCAGTGCAGCAAACTCTCTCCAGAAGTTCAGTGAGGATCTCTGAATGATCCAATGTTGACCTAAATGACTAATGATGATAAATACAATCCACCTGTGTGTAATCAATTCTCCGTATAAATGCACCTGCACTGTGATAGTCTCAGAGGTCCGTTAAAAGCGCAGAGAGCATCATGAAGAACAAGGAACACACCAGGCAGGTTCGAGATACTGTTGTGAAGAAGTTTAAAGCCGGATTTGGATACAAAAAGATTTCCCAAGCTTTAAACATCCCAAGGAGCACTGTGCAAGCGATAATATTGAAATGGAAGGAGTATCAGACCACTGCAAATCTACCAAGACCTGGCCGTCCCTCTAAACTTTCAGCTCATACAAGGAGAAGACTGATCAGAGATGCAGCCAAGAGGCCCATGATCACTCTGGATGAACTGCAGAGATCTAAAGCTGAGGTGGGAGACTCTGTCCATAGGACAACAATCAGTCGTATATTGCACAAATCTGGCCTTAATGGAAGAGTGGCAAGAAGAAAGCCATTTCTTAAAGATATCCATAAAAAGTGTTGTTTAAAGTTTGCCACAAGCCACCTGGGAGACACACCAAACATGTGGAAGAAGGTGCTCTGGTCAGATGAAACCAAAATTGAACTTTTTGGCAACAATGCAAAACGTTATGTTTGGCGTAAAAGCAACACAGCTCATCACCTGAACACACCATCCACACTGTCAAACATGGTGGTGGCAGCATCATGGTTTGGGCCTGCTTTTCTTCAGCAGGGACAGGGAAGATGGTTAAAATTGATGGGAAGATGGATGGAGCCAAATACAGGACCATTCTGGAAGAAAACCTGATGGAGTCTGCAAAAGACCTGAGACTGGGACGGAGATTTGTCTTCCAACAAGACAATGATCCAAAACATAAAGCAAAATCTACAATGGAATGGTTCAAAAATAAACATATCCAGGTGTTAGAATGGCCAAGTCAAAGTCCAGACCTGAATCCAATCGAGAATCTGTGGAAAGAACTGAAAACTGCTGTTCACAAATGCTCTCCATCCAACCTCACTGAGCTCGAGCTGTTTTGCAAGGAGGAATGGGAAAAAAATTCAGTCTCTCGATGTGCAAAACTGATAGAGACATACCCCAAGTGACTTACAGCTGTAATCGCAGCAAAAGGTAACTTAAGGGGGCTGAATAATTTTGCACGCCCAATTTTTCAGTTTTTGATTTGTTAAAAAAGTTTGAAATATCCAATAAATGTCGTACCACTTCATGATTGTGTCCCACTTGTTGTTGATTCTTCACAAAAAAATACAGTTTTATATCTTTATGTTTGAAGCCTGAAATGTGGCAAAAGGTCGCAAAGTTCATGGGGGCAGAATACTTTCGCAAGGCACTGTATCTATTCCTAGTTCTACATTTTTTGAATGGGGCATGCTTATTTAAGATGGTGAGGAAGGCACTTTTAAAGAATAGCCAGGCATCATCTACTGACGGGATGAGATCAATGTCATTCCAGGATACCCCGGCCAGCTCGATTAGAAAGGCCTGCTCGCAGAAATGTTTCAGGGAGCGTTTGACAGTGATGAGGGGTAGTCGTTTGGACGCAGACCCATTACGGATGCAGGCAATGAGGCAGTGATCGCTGAGATCTTGATTGAAAACAGCAGAGATGTATTTGGAGGGTGAGTTAGTTAGGATGACATCTATGAGGGTGCCCGTGTTTATGGATTTGGAGTTGAACCTGGTAGGTTCATTGATAATTTGTGTGAAATTGAGGGCATCAAGCTTGGATTGTAGGATGGCCGGGGTGTTAAGCATGTCCCAGTTTAGATCACCTAGTAGCATGAGCTCAGAAGATAGATGGGGGGCAATCAATTCACATATGGTATCGAGGGCACAGCTGGAGGCAGAGGGAGGTCTACAGCAAGCGGAAACAGTGAGAGACTTGTTTCTCGACATTTTTATAAGTAGAAGTTAGAATTGTTTGGGTACAGACTTAGATAGCCTGCAGAGTTCTGTATTACTATCTTTGCAGTAGATTGCAACACCGCCCCCTTTGGCAGTTCTATCTTGGCGGAAAATGTTATAGTGAGCAATGGAGATTTCAGGGTTTTTGGTGGTTTTCCTAAGCCAGGATTCAGACACGGCTAAAACATTACTAGAGTATGCTAAAGCAGTGAGTTAGCATGAAACCAAGGCTTTTACGGTTACAGAAGTCAACAAATGAGAGCACCTGGGGAGTGGGAGTGGAGCTAGGCGCTGCAGGGCCAGGATTAACCTCTACATCACCAGAGGAACAGAGGAGAAGTAGGATAAGGGTTGAGCTAAATGCTATAAGAACTGGCCGTCTAGCACGTTCAAAACAGAGAGTAAAAGGAGCAGATTTCTGGGCACGATAGCATAGATTCAAGGCATAGTGTACTGACAATGGTAAGGTAGGATGTGAGTACATTGGAGGTAAACCTAGGTATTGAGTAAAGATGAGAGAGAAATAGTCTCTAGTGACGTTTAAACCAGGTGATGTCATCGCATATGTAGGAGGTGGAACAACATGGTTGGTTAAGGCATATTGAGCCGGGCTAGAGGCTCTACAGTGAAATAAGACAGTAATCACTAACCTGGACAGTAATGGACTAGGCATATTGATATTAGAGAGAGGCATGCATAGCCAAGTGAACATATGGGTCCTGTGAGGGGTTGGGCTGACTGGGGACACGGCGATTCAGACAGTTAGCAGGCCGATGCTAACATGCTAACAATTAGTAGGTCGGGGCTAAACAAGATAGCAGTTAGCAGACCGGGGCTAAACAAGCTAGCAGTTAGCAGACCGGGTTAGCTAGCAAGCAGTTAGCAGGGGCTAGCAGTTAGCAGACCGGGGCAGGCAAGCTAGCAGTTAGTAGACCGGGGCTAGCAAGTTAGCCTTTGGGGGACATCGCGATGGGGGTAAGTCTGTTTTTGCCTCTTCGTGCGGTGACGTCAATAGACCAGTCGTGGAGTTAGTAGGGTTCCAAGTAGATCTTGGTAACTAGCAGGCCTAGCAGGTTAGCAGAATGGGCCTTCAGCTGGCGTCGCGTCTGAGGGGCCTGTTGGAATCGTCGGACAGATTGTCGGTATTCCAGTCGTAGAGGATCGGTGGTGTTCCGTGCCCCGTAGCGGCAGTAGAAGGGGTTCAGATGTTATAGCCCATGAGTGAGCCGGGAGACGGGTCTAGCATGGGCTAGTTGGTGCTAGCTCCGGGACAGAAACGTTAGCTGGGAGTAGTTCATCCGGGTTGTGGTTAGCTAGCTGTGATGATCCAGATGAAAAGGTTCAGAGTTTGTGGTAGGAATTCAGGGATATGGAGAGAAAAATAGGTCCAGTATGCTCTGGTTTAAAACACGTTGTACGAACTGGCGAGAGCTTTCCGAGCTCAAATCAAATCAAATGTATTTGTCACATACACATGGTAAGCAGCTGTTAATGCGAGTGTAGCGAAATGCTTGTGCTTCTAGTTCCGACAATGCAGTAATAACCAACGAGTAATCTAATCTAACAATTCCAAAACTACTACCTTATACACACAAGTGTAAAGGGATAAAGAATATGTACATAAAGATATATGAATGAGTGATGGTACAGAACGGCATAGGCAAGATGGAGTAGATGGTATAGAGTACAGTATATACATATGAGATGAGTCATGTAGGGTATGTAAATAAAGTGGCATAGTTTAAAGTGGCTAGTGATACATGTATTACATAAAGATGCAGTAGATGATATAGAGTACAGTATATACATATACATAAGAGATGAGTAATGTAGGGTATGTAAACATTATATTAAGTAGCATTGTTTAAACAGATAATAGCAGGCTTTCCCCTACATACATACATGTATAGACAGATAATAGCAGGATTCCCCCTCCATACATACATAGTATTGACAGATAATAGCAGGCTTCCTTCCTGTTTGGCCCTGTCCGGGGGTGTCCTCGGATGGGGCCACAGTGTCTCCTGACCCCTCCTGTCTCAGCCTCCAGTATTTATGCTGCAGTAGTTTATGTGTCGGGGGGCTAGGGTCAGTTTATTATATCTGGAGTACTTCTCCTGTTCTATTCGGTGTCCTGTGTGAATTTAAGTGTGCTCTCTCTAATTCTCTCTTTCTTTCTCTCTCTCGGAGGACCTGAGCCCTAGGTCCATGCCTCAGGACTACCTGACATGATGACTCCTTGCTGTCCCCAGTCCACCTGGCCGTGCTGCTGCTCCAGTTTCAACTGTTCTGCCTTATTATTATTGGACCATGCTGGTCATTTATGAACATTTGAACATCTTGGCCATGTTCTGTTATAATCTCCACCCGGCACAGCCAGAAGAGGACTGGCCACCCCACATAGCCTGGTTCCTCTCTTGGTTTCTTCCTAGATTTTGGCCTTTTCTAGGGAGTTTTTCCTAGCCACCGTGCTTCTACACCTGCTTTAAGGCTGGGTTTCTGTACAGCACTTTGAGATATCAGCTGATGTACGAAGAGCTATATAAATAAATTGGATTTGATTTGATTTTGATTTGTTCCACTGAGGAGAATTACATAGAGACAGAGAACCAATTGAGAAAACATATCAATGGTTCTGAATGACAATCAATATTCATCAACACCATACATCATGATTCATGGAAATGTACAATATTAAAATATAGCATTTTATAAAATATGAATACAAAGCATTTTAATGCATGAAGATCAAATCAGTCAGGAAAATATATATTGTATAAAAAAAAGAGCAGAATGATTCATCACATCTGGGGACCATCACCACCAGCATGACTAGTATCTATGTGGACCCTACTACAGTTTAACCAGCTCAGCTATAGACTACACCAGCATGACTAGTATCTATGTGGACCCTACTACAGTTTAACCAGCTCAGCTATAGACTACACCAGCATGACTAGTATCTATGTGGACCCTACTACAGTTTAACCAGCTCAGCTATAGACTACACCAGCATGACTAGTATCTATGTGGACCCTACTACATTTTAACCAGCTCAGCTATAGACTACACCAGCATGACTAGTATCTATGTGGACCCTACTACAGTTTAACCAGCTCAGCTATAGACTACACCAGCATGACTAGTATCTATGTGGACCCTACTACAGTTTAACCAGCTCAGCTGTAGACTACACCAGCATGACTAGTATCTATGTGGACCCTACTACATTTTAACCAGCTCAGCTATAGACTACACCAGCATGACTATTACAGGGGCTGAGTCACTGGCTTACTGGGGCTCTCTCATGCCGTCCCTGGAGGGGGTGCGGCACCTGAGTGGGTTGATTCACTGTTGTGGTCATCCTGTCTGGGTTGGCGCCCCCCCTTGGGTTGTGCCGTGGCGGAGATCTTTGTGGGCTATACTCAGCCTTGTCTCAGGATGGTAAGTTGGTGGTTGAAGATATCCCTCTAGTGGTGTGGGGGCTGTGCTTTGGCAAAGTGGGTGGGGTTATATCCTTCCTGTTTGGCCCTGTCCGGGGGTGTCCTCGGATGGGGCCACAGTGTCTCCTGACCCCTCCTGTCTCAGCCTCCAGTATTTATGCTGCAGTAGTTTATGTGTCGGGGGGCTAGGCTCAGTTTGTTATATCTGGAGTACTTCTCCTGTCCTATTCGGTGTCCTGTGTGAATCTAAGTGTGCGTTCTCTAATTATCTCCTTCTCTCTTTCTTTCTCTCTCTCGGAGGACCTGAGCCCTAGGACCATGCCCCAGGACTACCTGACATGATGACTCCTTGCTGTCCCCAGTCCACCTGGCCATGCTGCTGCTCCAGTTTCAACTGATCTGAGCCCTAGGACCATGCCCCAGGACTACCTGACATGATGACTCCTTGCTGTCCCCAGTCCACCTGGCCATGCTGCTGCTCCAGTTTCAACTGTTCTGCCTTGCTATTATTCGTCCATGCTGGTCATTTATGAACATTTGAACATCTTGGCCATGTTCTGTTATAATCTCCACCCGGCACAGCCAGAAGAGGACTGGCCACCCCACAATAGCCTGGTTCCTCTCTAGGTTTCTTCCTAGGTTTTGGCCTTTCTAGGGAGTTTTTCCTAGCCACCGTGCTTCTACACCTGCATTGCTTGCTGTTTGGGGTTTTAGGCTGGGTTCCTGTACAGCACTTTGAGATATCAGCTGATGTACGAAGGGCTATATAAATAAATTGATTTGATTTGATTTGACTAGTATCTATGTGGACCCTACTACAGTTTAACCAGCTCAGCAGTACTATAACAGAGATAAAACCCAGGATAGAGGGTCTGAGTGAATGTGGTCTGGACTCTGTGGAGGAGGGTCATTGTGTCAGAGACACTGTAGAAGGACAGAGTACCTGCCTTGTGATCCAGGTACACTCCTACTCTGGAGGACTGAGGGCCTGATACTTTAGTCTTAACATTATTGTGTCTGAAACAATAACCACCACTAAAGCACTGGTACTGTAAACTCCAGGACTTGTTATTGTATCCAAATACACCATCTGTCTCTGTTCTGCTGATGTCTTTATATGAGACTGCTGTAACAACAACATTACCACTCCACTCCACCTCCCAGTAACAGTGTCCAGACAGACCCTCTCTACACAGAACCTGGTACTGGTTGGTGAATCTGTCTGGATGGTCAGAATATGGTTGGACTTGGCGTGTATAGGTAACCTTTCTGTTCCCTTCAGACAGAGAGAGGCGTGTGCCTGCTGTGTTTGGGTCCAGTGTGAGCTGACAGGAATCTGGGAGAAGAGCAGAGCAGAGACCAATGAGGGGAGTTAGAACAATAAGTTAAGTCAGATACTGTATCTACCCTGTCTTTGATTAGAGCACAGCAGAGATCAAATCAGAGAAATATGAGGAGTCAGATAGATACCCAGTCTTTGATTAGATCTACTATTGCTATATATTTCGAGAGGGATTGTTAGGAGTGTCAGTAAAAAGAGACTGTTAGTTACTTCACAATAAAGAGACTCACATTGTAACAACTGTTCTCTGGTCTTGGGCTCTGGAGGCAGTACAACCTCCACTATATTCACGACAGACACAAACACATTGACAGAGAGAGGGAATGTTATCATCATACCATATTCCACATGTATTTGACTAGTAGGGAACTTTCAATGGTCTACACCCAAACAAGGGCACTGCGTTCATCCACCTCTGGCCTGCTCGCCTCCCTACCACTGAGGAAGTACAGTTCCCGCTCAGCCCAGTCAAAACTGTTCGCTGCTCTGGCCCCCCAATGGTGGAACAAACTCCCTCACGACGCCAGGACAGCGGAGTCAATCACCACCTTCCGGAGACACCTGAAACCCCACCTCTTTAAGGAATACCTAGGATAGGATAAGTAATCCTTCTCACCCCCCTAAAAGATTTAGATGCACTATTGTAAAGTGGCTGTTCCACTGGATGTCATAAGGTGAATGCACCAATCTGTAAGTCGCTCTGGATAAGAGCGTCTGCTAAATGACTTAAATGTAATGTAAATGTAAATGTAAAGTTGATTTTCTTATTATTTTCAACACACCTGTAGTGGAGATCTTGGTCCATTCTCCTTTAAGGAAGTATTTTAGTTTCTCTCTCAGTTCAGACACAGTCTTACTCACATCTCCAAAGTACTGAAGAGGACGGACAACGATGCTGGGTAAATCTGAAGATACACTGATACTGGAGAGAGACTGATAACTCTGGAGAGAGAGAGAGAGAGACTGATAACTCTGGAGAGAGAGAGAGAGAGAGAGAGAGAGAGAGAGAGAGAGAGACTGATAACTCTGGAGAGAGAGAGAGAGAGAGAGAGAGAGAGAGAGAGAGAGAGAGAGAGAGAGAGAGAGAGAGAGAGGACAACATAATGATTGAGATGAATAGTTTCACATTAAGTTAATTTCATATCACATGTAACAAGGCAGTTTAGTTACCTGGAGGAAATGGATGTGATCCTCTGTGTGTGAGAGCTGCTCCAGCTCAGTGCTTCTCTTCCTCAGCTCAGCTATCTCCTGCTTTAGTTGCTCCAGGAGTCCTTCAGCTTGACTCACTTGAGCCTTCTCTTGGGCTCTGATCAGCTCCTTCACCTCAGAGCGCCTTCTCTCAATGGAGCAGATCAGCTGAGTAAAGATCTGATCACTGTCCTCCATTGCTGCCTGTGCAGAGTGCTGTAGAGAGAGAGAGAGAGAGAGAGAGAGAGAGAGAGACTGAGACTGGCTTGCCATCCTCATTACACTAACACCACTTAAAACACATTGTGTGCCACCACAACCTCCACACAATCACATTATACAGTACCCAAAACCACAGCACCATCCAGCACCACGTTCCAGCCGTACATCCAACCCCTCCTCTCCAGCCGTACAGACAGCCCCTCCTCTCCAGCCGTACATCCAACCCCTCCTCTCCAGCCGCACAGACAGCCCCTCCTCTCCAGCCGTACATCCAACCCCTCCTCTCCAGCCGCACAGACAGCCCCTCCTCTCCAGCCGTACAGACAGCCCCTCCTCTCCAGCCGTACATCCAACCCCTCCTCTCCAGCCGTACAGACAGCCCCTCCTCTCCAGCCGTACATCCAACCCCTCCTCTCCAGCCGTACAGACAGCCCCTCCTCTCCAGCCTTACAGACAACCCCTCCTCTCCAGCCGTACAGACAGCCCCTCCTCTCAGCCGTACATCCAACCCCTCCTCTCCAGCCGTACAGACAGCCCCTCCTCTCCAGCCGTACAGACAGCCCCTCCTCTCCAGCCGTACAGAGACCCGTTGCTCTAGAGCGTAAGACGCAGCCCCTCCTCTCCAGCCGTACATCCAACCCCTCCTCTCCAGCCGTACAGACAGCCCCTCCTCTCCAGCCGTACATCCAACCCCTCCTCTCCAGCCGTACAGACAGCCCCTCCTCTCCAGCCGTACAGACAGCCCCTCCTCTCCAGCCGTACATCCAACCCTCCTCTCCAGCCGTACAGACAGCCCCTCCTCTCCAGCCGTACAGACAGCCCCTCCTCTCCAGCCGTACAGACAACCCCTCCTCTCCAGCCGTACATCCAACCCCTCCTCTCCAGCCGTACAGACAACCCTCCTCTCCAGCCGTACAGACAGCCCCTCCTCTCCAGCCGTACAGACAGCCCCTCCTCTCCAGCCGTACAGACAGCCCCTCCTCTCCAGCCGTACAGACAGCCCCTCTCAACCAGCCGTACAGACAACCCCTCCTCTCCAGCCGTACAGACAACCCTCCTCTCCAGCCGTACAGACAGCCCCTCCTCTCCAGCCGTACAGACAGCCCCTCCTCTCCAGCCGTACATCCAACCCTCCCTCTCCAGCCGCACAGACAGCCCCTCCTCTCCAGCCGTACATCCAACCCCTCCTCTCCAGCCGCACAGACAGCCCCTCCTCTCCAGCCGTACAGACAGCCCTCCTTCCAGCCGTACATCCAACCCCTCCTCTCCAGCCGTACAGACAGCCCCTCCTCTCCAGCCGTACATCCAACCCCTCCTCTCCAGCCGTACAGACAGCCCCTCCTCTCCAGCCTTACAGACAACCCCTCCTCTCCAGCCGTACAGACAGCCCCTCCTCTCCAGCCGTACATCCAACCCCTCCTCTCCAGCCGTACAGACAGCCCCTCCTCTCCAGCCGTACAGACAGCCCCTCCTCTCCAGCCGTACAGACAGCCCCTCCTCTCCAGCCGTACATCCAACCCCTCCTCTCCAGCCGTACAGACAGCCCCTCCTCTCCAGCCGTACATCCAACCCCTCCTCTCCAGCCGTACAGACAGCCCCTCCTCTCCAGCCGTACAGACAGCCCCTCCTCTCCAGCCGTACATCCAACCCTCCTCTCCAGCCGTACAGACAGCCCCTCCTCTCCAGCCGTACAGACAGCCCCTCTCCTCTCCAGCCGTACAGACAACCCCTCCTCTCCAGCCGTACATCCAACCCCTCCTCTCCAGCCGTACAGACAACCCCTCCTCTCCAGCCGTACAGACAGCCCCTCCTCTCCAGCCGTACAGACAGCCCCTCCTCTCCAGCCGTACAGACAGCCCCTCCTCTCCAGCCGTACAGACAGCCCCTCCTCAACCAGCCGTACAGACAACCCCTCCTCTCCAGCCGTACAGACAACCCCTCCTCTCCAGCCGTACAGACAGCCCCTCCTCTCCAGCCGTACAGACAGCCCCTCCTCTCCAGCCGTACAGACAGCCCCTCCTCTCCAGCCGTACAGACAACCCCTCCTCTCCAGCCGTACATCCAACCCCTCCTCTCCAGCTGTAGAGAGAGCCCCTCCTCTCCAGCCGTACATCCAACCCCTCCTCTCCAGCCGTACAGACAGCCCCTCCTCTCCAGCCGCACAGACAGCCCCTCCTCTCCAGCCGTACAGACAGCCCCTCCTCTCCAGCCGTACAGACAACCCCTCCTCTCCAGCCGTACAGACAACCCCTCCTCTCCAGCCGTACAGACAGCCCCTCCTCTCCAGCCGTACAGACAGCCCCTCCTCTCCAGCCGTACAGACAGCCCCTCCTCTCCAGCCGTACAGACAGCCCCTCCTCAACCAGCCGTACAGACAACCCCTCCTCTCCAGCCGTACAGACAACCCCTCCTCTCCAGCCGTACAGACAGCCCCTCCTCTCCAGCCGTACAGACAGCCCCTCCTCTCCAGCCGTACATCCAACCCCTCCTCTCCAGCCGCACAGACAGCCCCTCCTCTCCAGCCGTACATCCAACCCCTCCTCTCCAGCCGCACAGACAGCCCCTCCTCTCCAGCCGTACAGACAGCCCCTCCTCTCCAGCCGTACATCCAACCCCTCCTCTCCAGCCGTACAGACAGCCCCTCCTCTCCAGCCGTACATCCAACCCCTCCTCTCCAGCCGTACAGACAGCCCCTCCTCTCCAGCCTTACAGACAACCCCTCCTCTCCAGCCGTACAGACAGCCCCTCCTCTCCAGCCGTACATCCAACCCCTCCTCTCCAGCCGTACAGACAGCCCCTCCTCTCCAGCCGTACAGACAGCCCCTCCTCTCCAGCCGTACAGACAGCCCCTCCTCTCCAGCCGTACATCCAACCCCTCCTCTCCAGCCGTACAGACAGCCCCTCCTCTCCAGCCGTACATCCAACCCCTCCTCTCCAGCCGTACAGACAGCCCCTCCTCTCCAGCCGTACAGACAGCCCCTCCTCTCCAGCCGTACATCCAACCCCTCCTCTCCAGCCGTACAGACAGCCCCTCCTCTCCAGCCGTACAGACAGCCCCTCCTCTCCAGCCGTACAGACAACCCCTCCTCTCCAGCCGTACATCCAACCCCTCCTCTCCAGCCGTACAGACAACCCCTCCTCTCCAGCCGTACAGACAGCCCCTCCTCTCCAGCCGTACAGACAGCCCCTCCTCTCCAGCCGTACAGACAGCCCCTCCTCTCCAGCCGTACAGACAGCCCCTCCTCAACCAGCCGTACAGACAACCCCTCCTCTCCAGCCGTACAGACAACCCCTCCTCTCCAGCCGTACAGACAGCCCCTCCTCTCCAGCCGTACAGACAGCCCCTCCTCTCCAGCCGTACAGACAGTCCCTCCTCTCCAGCCGTACAGACAACCCCTCCTCTCCAGCCGTACATCCAACCCCTCCTCTCCAGCTGTAGAGAGAGCCCCTCCTCTCCAGCCGTACATCCAACCCCTCCTCTCCAGCCGTACAGACAGCCCCTCCTCTCCAGCCGCACAGACAGCCCCTCCTCTCCAGCCGTACAGACAGCCCCTCCTCTCCAGCCGTACAGACAACCCCTCCTCTCCAGCCGTACAGACAACCCCTCCTCTCCAGCCGTACAGACATCCCCTCCTCTCCAGCCGTACAGACAGCCCCTCCTCTCCAGCCGTACAGACAGCCCCTCCTCTCCAGCCGTACAGACAGCCCCTCCTCTCCAGCCGTACAGACAGCCCCTCCTCTCCAGCCGTACAGACAGCCCCTCCTCTCCAGCCGTACAGACAGCCTCTCCTCTCCAGCCGTACAGACAGCCCCTCCTCTCCAGCCGTACAGACAGCCCCTCCTCTCCAGCCGTACAGACAGAACCCCTCCTCTCCAGCCGTACAGACAGCCCCTCCTCTCCAGCCGTACAGACAGCCCCTCCTCTCCAGCCGTACAGACAGCCCCTTCCTCTCCAGCCGTACAGACAGAACCCCTGAGCCGCCATACCTCCTGAAACATCGCCACACTGTTGATCATTTTGAAAAACTCAAACTCAACCCTAAGACATCAACAGTAATGGCATTACCCTGGCAACACAGAAATAACATGATGACCAGTCTGTCATTGCAGAAAACAGACACCCTTCCCCAACTCCCAGGTCAACCCGAGCCAACCAGCTATTGGTGTCCAGGGCTCCATGTAATACCCTCCACTGGATGACCCCTGACCTTTCCAGCACTGGGAGCTGATAGAGCACCCTCCACCTATATCCTGCCATGCTCTCAGCCCCCATACCCCCCTGCCACTGATGCCCCTTCACTCCCTCTAAGCCCACCTCCATACGGTACAGGAGCCTCTGTGCTGCTGAGTCAGAACGCTGCCACCCTGCTCTCCAGGTCCACCAAACCCATTGATCAGTTGGTTGTGGAAGATGGTCTCCTCCCATACCCACGGCCCAGGCACCACACCCCCGTCTCGTGTGGGTCTCAGCAGCTTCCAGACCCTCAGTACTGCAGCATAGAAATCAGAGACCACCTGCTGTATTGAGTCTCTCTTACCGCATGATGAAGAGCTGCTGATCCAGCCACAAACCCAATTCCATTTCCCTAAATGGCACCAAAAAGTGTCTACCCTTTTATTTGACCACTAAATCCTGTTCTTAGGAAGAAACTGGAAAAAATATAATAAAAATAATAACTGTTTTAGGTTTTAATTACCAGCATTTGGTAAAAACATTGTACGATGCCCAAACTTACATCATTAGAAATAATAGGTTATCCTGATTAAAATGGTGTAGAACTTCAAACCATTAAAATAAATACATCTATTAGAGATAAATGTAGAAGTAGACAGACATGTCCCTATTTCCACAAAACAATGGCAGTCTGGAAGTTATAACCAGCTTACTGTTGATCTACTACCATTTGACCTTTGGTGTTTAACATTTAGTGGTTTGTAATCTAGCGGTTATGAGCAGTGGGCAGTAACTGAATGGTGGCTGGTTCGAATCCCCGAGCCGACTAGATGAGGAACGTGTCGATGTTCCCTTGTACATCAACAGATTTAGGCTCTTCGCCCTGGATAAGAGTGTCTCCTAAATGACTCACATGTAAACTTGGCCTCTGTGAAAGCGTGGCTAAAACATACAAACTTTTCATTATTCACAGAGACTCCACTGAAGGCAAGCAGGCAGCACACTCCTGAAAACTAACTGCTCAGCAAAGTCTCTTTTGAGAGCTAACAGATATATATTTAAAAAAGCTCATTTTCAGTGTCTGTGTCCAGTGTCTGTGTTTATATGTTAAGCAGGTGTTTCTTTGGCAGATAATGTCACCCATCTAAATACATATCTATAACTAAATGTATGGCGTTTTTGGTTTATGTTAGTGATAAAATGAACTAGAACATTTTATATTTTACAATTCTGAGTAATTACTACTTTAGTAAGGATAAACACTTTATTCAGTACTGCTGCAGTTGCTAAATAATTCAAATTCCATAAAAATGATGAACGATACATGAAATAACTAAAGACACAAAAACAACAAACGAAACGCAAAAACCTATACAGCCTATCTTGTGACAACAAACACAAAGACAGGAACAATCACCCACAAAACACACAGTGAAACCTAGGCTACCTAAATATGGTTCCCAATCAGAGACAACTAGAATCACCTGACTCTGATTGAGAACCGCCTCAGGCAGCCAAGCCTATGCTAGACACCCCTACTCAGCCGCAATCCCAATGCCTACTAAAACCCCAATACGAAAACACAACAAAAATAAACCCATGTCACACCCTGGCCTGACCAAATAAATAACGAAAACACAAAATACTAAGACCAAGGCGTGACATTCTGGCTGTTTAAATCGGCCACATCTTGAAAAAAAGAACAGGGACATGCAGTCTGTTTAGGTTTTGCACCTTAACCTGAAAAATATATATATATCTTGAACCATTACGACAATCTTGGTGGCAATACGTCAACCATCACTAACACTGAGTCACTACAACATGTACCCAGGTGGACAGTGAGCTTCCTCACCAAGTAGCTGTAACCTAGTTAATAATAAGTTACCTGAGGTGAACCTACAAGGTTAACGAGGGCTGGTCTCATTGATAACAACAGTGATGCAGAACAATGGACTGGGAATAGAACTTTCAGAAGGTGAGTTGGTGCCACAGTGTTCAATACAACTAATAGGAGCTGGCAGGGTGAAACATCACCTAAAATAAGACCTGTTTTTACTATACAACTAATAGGAGCTGGCAGGGTGAAACATCACCTAAAATAAGACCTGTTTTTACTATACAACTAATAGGAGCTGGCAGGGTGAAACATCACCTAAAATAAGACCTGTTTTTACTATACAACTAATAGGAGCTGGCAGGGTGAAACATCACCTAAAATAAGACCTGTTTTTACTATACAACTAATAGGAGCTGGCAGGGTGAAACATCACCTAAAATAAGACCTGTTTTTACTATACAACTAATAGGAGCTGGCAGGGTGAAACATCACCTAAAATAAGACCTGTTTTTACTATACAACTAATAGGAGCTGGCAGGGTGAAACATCACCTAAAATAAGACCTGTTTTTACTATACAACTAATAGGAGCTGGCAGGGTGAAACATCACCTAAAATAAGACCTGTTTTTACTATACAACTAATAGGAGCTGGCAGGGTGAAACATCACCTAAAATAAGACCTGTTTTTACTATACAACTAATAGGAGCTGGCAGGGTGAAACATCACCTAAAATAAGACCTGTTTTTACTATACAACTAATAGGAGCTGGCAGGGTGAAACATCACCTAAAATAAGACCTGTTTTTGCAATACAACTAATAGGAGCTGGCAGGGTGAAACATCACCTAAAATAAGACCTGTTTTTTCAATACAACTAATAGGACCTGGCAGGGTGAAACATCACCTACAATAAGCCCTAATTCTTTTGTGTTTACTTCAAAACAACGGCAAACAGCTGGGGCATATGGTAATATTATATAATTGGGCTCCTTGGCAAATGCAATTAACTAGTTTTATCAGAAATTGTTGTTAAAAATGTAGTGTCCAGCCTCGTCCTAGCCCCCACTGACGGCTGGTAGCGCTTGTCTGCCCTAAATCCCCACACTATCTGCGCTAACACACCCTGTGTGCCACCCTCCCTCCTGTTTAACCTTGAATTTAGTTAAGGAACAAACACTTTCCTTCGAGAAGAGACACATAGCTGAGAGCACACGAAACGAAGACCACTTGTGAATTTACCAAAACGAACCAACTCTTTACGGATCTGTTCTGTTTAACTGGTATGACCAGTTAAATGTACAATGTCCTAAACACAATCGAGTACCGTGCTTCTTCACCTGCATTGCTTGCTGTTTGGGGTTTTAGGCTGGGTTTCTGTACAGCACTTTGAGATATCAAAGATATGATGTACGAAGGGCTTTATAAATACATTTGATTTGATTAAACACCACATCTTCCTTCCTAATCTGACCTTTGAATCTTGGTCCACCAACCTTTCTTTGGAGGGCATATAAATGTTATCCCTTGTGCTCAGAGTACCATCTCTTCTGCCACACATCTATCAAAATGTCTCTGATCTTCCATTTGTCCACATGTCTACCCAGTGGAACATTGATGTCAATTATATCTTGTTTTGAAGCTATTTTAGCTAATTGGTCTACAATTTCATTCCCTTCCACACCTGAATGTGCTGTGACCCAGCAGAATCTCGCCACTACACCCATTCTCTCAATTCTCCATTATAACACTCCAATAGTATGGCAGCTGCTCGGCCTCCGACTGCAAGGCACTGCAGAGGGTAGTGCAAACGGCCCAGTACATCACTGGGGCCAAGCATCCTGCCATCCATTACCTCTATACCAGGCGGTGTCAGAGGAAGGACTTAAAAATGGTCAGACTCCAGCCACCCTAGTCATAGACTGTTCTCTTTGCTATCGCATGGCAAGCAGTACAGGACCGCCAGGTCTAGGTCCAAGAGGCTTCTAAACAGCTTCTACCCCCAAGTCATAAGACTCCTGAACATTTATTCAAATGGCTACCCAGACAATTTGCATTGCCCCCCTCCCCCTCTTTTACACCGATGCTACTCTTTGTTATTATCATCTATGAATAGTCACTTGAATAACTCTACCTACATGTACATATTACCTCAACTGACCGGTGTCCCCGCACATTGACTCTGTACTCCCCTGTATATAGTCTCACTATTGTTATTTTACTGCTGCTCTTTAATCACTTGTTAATTGTATTTCTTATTCTCATCCATATTTTTTTAAACTGGTTGGTTCGGGGCTCATAAGTAAGCATTTGAGAGTAAGGTCTAAACTTGTAGTATATATATCTGCACATCACATTCAGGAAGGTAAAGCTCCTGCTCCTGAGCTCCACTATCTGGGTTCTACATATCTGCACATCACATTCAGGAAGGTAAAGCTCCTGCTCCTGAGCTCCACTATCTGGGTTCTACATATCTGCACATCACATTCAGGAAGGTAAGCTCCTGCTCCTGAGCTCCACTATCTGGGTTCTACATATCTGCACATCACATCCAGGAAGGTAAGCTCCTGCTCCTGAGCTCCACTATCTGGGTTCTACATATCTGCACATCACATCCAGGAAGGTAAGCTCCTGCTCCTGAGCTCCACTATCTGGGTTCTACATATCTGCACATCACATTCAGGAAGGTAAGCTCCTGCTCCTGAGCTCCACTATCTGGGTTCTACATATCTGCACATCACATTCAGGAAGGTAAGCTCCTGCTCCTGGGCTCCACTATCTGGGTCCTTGGATACATCTGTGAAAAGTGGTAAAAAAAAAAAACTTCTACCAATGTAATTGTCAACCAGTTTCCCTTCATTACTGACTTCTGACCAATCTGTCCTTTTCTCTACCAAGGTTAGATCAACAACAGGATCTGGGAGTAACCATGGAGGAACATTTATCACCACAGAAGGGCCAACCTCCAAATCCCTCAAACCACTCTCATCAGCAAGCTTTCCAACTGTCCAAACAAAAACCACTGCCT
>NC_068446.1:38641938-38773432 GCF_023373465.1 Oncorhynchus keta | reverse complement strand
GGATGATCAACCTCACAGCCTTTCAACCCAATAAGCTAATGACAATTTATTACACCGTATATCCAAAGGCATCTCACCTGCCTCCACTAGTAAGACACATACAGATGTTGATTTAAATCCACCAATTCATATCCTTAAAGCTGTATACTGGATTCTGTCCAGCTTCTGAAGACAAGCCTGTGCCACTGTTCCATAAACTCTACACCCGTAATCAATTGTTGTCCTGATCAGAGCTCTATAAATATCCATCAACGATTGTCTGTCAGCACCCCATTCATAACCAGAGACCCACACAACCAACTACAGCAAAAGTGTTGGAGAGAGAGAGAGAGAGAGAGAGAGAGAGAGAGAGAGAGAGAGAGAGAGAGAGAGAGAGAGAGAGAGAGAGAGAGAGAGAGAGAGAGAGAGAGAGAGAGAGAGAGAGAGAGAGAGAGAGAGAGAGAGAGAGAGAGAGAGAGAGAGAGAGAGAGACATATCACTACAACACTGTACATAGACATAATATAACGTTTCTTCTTCTTTGGAGTTTAACGGCGGTTGGCATCCAATATGTTGCATTACCGCCCCCAACTGGCCTATAATATACAGTGCCTTGCGAAAGTATTTGGCCCCCTTGAACTTTGCGACCTTTTCTCACATTTCAGGCTTCAAACATAAAGATATAAAACTGTATTTTTTTGTGAAGAATCAACAACAAGTGGGACACAATCATGAAGTGGAACGACATTTATTGGATATTTCAAACTTTTTTAACAAATCAAAAACTGAAAAATTGGGCGTGCAAAATTATTCAGCCACTTTACTTTCAGTGCAGCAAACTCTCTCCAGAAGTTCAGTGAGGATCTCTGAATGATCCAATGTTGACCTAAATGACTAATGATGATAAA
Source organism: Oncorhynchus keta (assembly GCF_023373465.1). NCBI lineage: Eukaryota > Metazoa > Chordata > Actinopteri > Salmoniformes > Salmonidae > Oncorhynchus > Oncorhynchus keta. The sequence continues at coordinate 38,772,545 of NC_068446.1, read as the reverse complement.
TACAATCCACCTGTGTGTAATCAAGTCTCCGTATAAATGCACCTGCACTGTGATAGTCTCAGAGGTCCGTTAAAAGCGCAGAGAGCATCATGAAGATCAAGGGGCCGAATACTTTCGCAAGGCACTGTATATCCATTATACTTTGTGATACAAAAGGGGAACTTATGATAATACTCAATAAAACCATTTCAACGAACCCTACAGTCATTAAAAACCCACTACTCCATCCCACTACTTTGACCCTATCTGCTCCTGCACCATGACAACTAACCCTACCCTCATTAAAAACCCACTACTCCATTCCACTACTTTGACCCTATCTGCTCCTGCACCATGACAACTAACCCTACAGTCATTAAAAACCCACTACCCCATTCCACTACTTTGACCCTATCTGCTCCTGCACCATGACAACTAACCCTACAGTCATTAAAAACCCACTACCCCATCCCACTACTTTGACCCTATCTGCTCCTGCACCATGACAACTAACCCTACAGTCATTAAAACCCACTACCCCATTCCACTACTTTGACCCCATCTGCTCCTGCACCATGACAACTAACCCTACAGTCATTAAAAACCCACTACCCCATTCCACTACTTTGACCCTGTCTGCTCCTGCACCATGACAACTAACCCTAAAACCCACTACCCCATTCCACTACTTTGACCCTGTCTGCTCCTGCACCATGACAACTAACCCTACAGTCATTAAAAACCCACTACCCCATTCCACTACTTTGACCCTATCTGCTCCTGCACCATGACAACTAACCCTACAGTCATTAAAAACCCACTACTCCATTCCACTACTTTGACCCTATCTGCTCCTGCACCATGACAACTAACCCTAAAAACCCACTACCCCATCCCACTACTTTGACCCTGTCTGCTCCTGCACCATGACAACTAACCCTAAAAACCCACTACCCCATCCCACTACTTTGACCCTATCTGCTCCTGCACCATGACAACTAACCCTAAAAACCCACTACCCCATCCCACTACTTTGACCCTATCTGCTCCTGCACCATGACAACTAACCCTACAGTCATTAAAAACCCACTACTCCATTCCACTACTTTGACCCTGTCTGCTCCTGCACCATGACAACTAACCCTACAGTCATTAAAAACCCACTACCCCATTCCACTACTTTGACCCTATCTGCTCCTGCACCATGACAACTAACCCTACCCTCATTAAAAACCCACTACCCCATTCCACTACTTTGACCCTGTCTGCTCCTGCACCATGACAACTAACCCTAAAAACCCACTACCCCATTCCACTACTTTGACCCTGTCTGCTCCTGCACCATGACAACTAACCCTACAGTCATTAAAAACCCACTACTCCATTCCACTACTTTGACCCTGTCTGCTCCTGCACCATGACAACTAACCCTACAGTCATTAAAACCCACTACTCCATTCCACTACTTTGACCCTATCTGCTCCTGCACCATGACAACTAACCCTACAGTCATTAAAAACCCACTACCCCATTCCACTACTTTGACCCTATCTGCTCCTGCACCATGACAACTAACCCTACAGTCATTAAAACCCACTACTCCATTCCACTACTTTGACCCTATCTGCTCCTGCACCATGACAACTAACCCTACAGTCATTAAAAACCCACTACTCCATCCCACTACTTTGACCCTATCTGCTCCTGCACCATGACAACTAACCCTACCCTCATTAAAAACCCACTACTCCATTCCACTACTTTGACCCTATCTGCTCCTGCACCATGACAACTAACCCTACCCTCATTAAAAACCCACTACTCCATCCCACTACTTTGACCCTATCTGCTCCTGCACCATGACAACTAACCCTACCCTCATTAAAAACCCACTACTCCATCCCACTACTTTGACCCTATCTGCTCCTGCACCATGACAACTAACCCTACAGTCATTAAAAACCCACTACTCCATTCCACTACTTTGACCCTGTCTGCTCCTGCACCATGACAACTAACCCTAAAAACCCACTACTCCATTCCACTACTTTGACCCTATCTGCTCCTGCACCATGACAACTAACCCTACAGTCATTAAAAACCCACTACTCCATTCCACTACTTTGACCCTATCTGCTCCTGCACCATGACAACTAACCCTACAGTCATTAAAAACCAACTACCCCATTCCACTACTTTGACCCTATCTGCTCCTGCACCATGACAACTAACCCTACCCTCATTAAAAACCCACTACTCCATTCCACTACTTTGACCCTATCTGCTCCTGCACCATGACAACTAACCCTACAGTCATTAAAAACCCACTACTCCATTCCACTACTTTGACCCTATCTGCTCCTGCACCATGACAACTAACCCTACAGTCATTAAAAACCAACTACCCCATTCCACTACTTTGACCCTATCTGCTCCTGCACCATGACAACTAACCCTACAGTCATTAAAAACCCACTACCCCATTCCACTACTTTGACCCTGTCTGCTCCTGCACCATGACAACTAACCCTACAGTCATTAAAAACCCACTACCCAATTCCACTACTTTGACCCTATCTGCTCCTGCACCATGACAACTAACCCTACAGTCATTAAAAACCCACTACCCCATTCCACTACTTTGACCCTATCTGCTCCTGCACCATGACAACTAACCCTACAGTCATTAAAACCCACTACCCCATTCCACTACTTTGACCCTGTCTGCTCCTGCACCATGACAACTAACCCTACAGTCATTAAAAACCCACTACCCAATTCCACTACTTTGACCCTATCTGCTCCTGCACCATGACAACTAACCCTACAGTCATTAAAAACCCACTACCCCATCCCACTACTTTGACCCTGTCTGCTCCTGCACCATGACAACTAACCCTACAGTCATTAAAAACCCACTACCCCATTCCACTACTTTGACCCTATCTGCTCCTGCACCATGACAACTAACCCTACAGTCATTAAAAACCCACTACCCCATCCCACTACTTTGACCCTGTCTGCTCCTGCACCATGACAACTAACCCTAAAAACCCACTACCCCATCCCACTACTTTGACCCTATCTGCTCCTGCACCATGACAACTAACCCTACAGTCATTAAAAACCCACTACCCCATCCCACTACTTTGACCCTGTCTGCTCCTGCACCATGACAACTAACCCTAAAAACCCACTACCCCATTCCACTACTTTGACCCTATCTGCTCCTGCACCATGACAACTAACCCTACAGTCATTAAAAACCCACTACTCCATTCCACTACTTTGACCCTATCTGCTCCTGCACCATGACAACTAACCCTACAGTCATTAAAAACCCACTACTCCATTCCACTACTTTGACCCTGTCTGCTCCTGCACCATGACAACTAACCCTACCCTCATTAAAAACCCACTACTCCATTCCACTACTTTGACCCTATCTGCTCCTGCACCATGACAACTAACCCTACAGTCATTAAAAACCCACTACTCCATTCCACTACTTTGACCCTATCTGCTCCTGCACCATGACAACTAACCCTACAGTCATTAAAAACCAACTACCCCATTCCACTACTTTGACCCTATCTGCTCCTGCACCATGACAACTAACCCTACAGTCATTAAAAACCCACTACCCCATTCCACTACTTTGACCCTGTCTGCTCCTGCACCATGACAACTAACCCTACAGTCATTAAAAACCCACTACCCAATTCCACTACTTTGACCCTATCTGCTCCTGCACCATGACAACTAACCCTACAGTCATTAAAAACCCACTACCCCATTCCACTACTTTGACCCTATCTGCTCCTGCACCATGACAACTAACCCTACAGTCATTAAAAACCCACTACCCCATTCCACTACTTTGACCCTGTCTGCTCCTGCACCATGACAACTAACCCTACAGTCATTAAAAACCCACTACCCCATTCCACTACTTTGACCCTATCTGCTCCTGCACCATGACAACTAACCCTACAGTCATTAAAAACCCACTACCCCATCCCACTACTTTGACCCTGTCTGCTCCTGCACCATGACAACTAACCCTACAGTCATTAAAAACCCACTACCCCATCCCACTACTTTGACCCTATCTGCTCCTGCACCATGACAACTAACCCTACAGTCATTAAAAACCCACTACCCCATCCCACTACTTTGACCCTGTCTGCTCCTGCACCATGACAACTAACCCTGAAAACCCACTACCCCATTCCACTACTTTGACCCTGTCTGCTCCTGCACCATGACAACTAACCCTACAGTCATTAAAAACCCACTACCCCATCCCACTACTTTGACCCTGTCTGCTCCTGCACCATGACAACTAACCCTAAAACCCACTACCCCATTCCACTACTTTGACCCTGTCTGCTCCTGCACCATGACAACTAACCCTACAGTCATTAAAAACCCACTACTCCATTCCACTACTTTGACCCTATCTGCTCCTGCACCATGACAACTAACCCTACAGTCATTAAAAACCCACTACTCCATTCCACTACTTTGACCCTGTCTGCTCCTGCACCATGACAACTAACCCTACAGTCATTAAAAACCCACTACTCCATTCCACTACTTTGACCCTGTCTGCTCCTGCACCATGACAACTAACCCTACAGTCATTAAAAACCCACTACTCCATTCCACTACTTTGACCCTGTCTGCTCCTGCACCATGACAACTAACCCTACAGTCATTAAAACCCACTACCCCATTCCACTACTTTGACCCTGTCTGCTCCTGCACCACACCTTCTACCTCACTTAACTCTCCCTCATTCATTTACATTTCACCTCCAGAACTCAGTCTGGCGCACGGCTCACTCTGTTTGCACTTGAATTACAACATTTGAAACGTCTCTATTGCTTTGAAACTTTCGTGAGTGTAATGTTTACTGTTAATTTCTATGATCTATTTCACTTGCTTAGGCAGTGCAAATATATATTTCCCATGCACAGAGTGAATGAGTGAGTGAGTGAGAGAGAGAGAGAGAGAGAGAGAGAGAGAGAGAGAGAGAGAGAGAGAGAGAGAGAGAGAGAGAGAGAGAGAGAGAGAGAGAGAGAGAGAGAGAGAGAGAGAGAGAGAGAGAGAGAGAGAGAGAGAGAGAGAGAAAGAGAGATATCCATGTTAATGTATAGGGGACATGAGTCAGTCATGGTTATTCATGGTAATGTGATGATGTAGCCCCGCCTGCAACTTCAAAATCAGTGTCTTCCTAATAGGGAATGTGCTCTTGGTGTAACGGTCAAGATGTTGGTTTCTCCTGCAGTAGACCTGGGTTCATATCCTGTCAGTTACATTAACCAGTCTATTGTCTGAAAGGGGTCCAGACAGCCTGTTCCCAACAGTGGAGTCAGTGGCATTGGAGAGGGGCCCCTCTCCTCTCTCTCTGACTGGAGGAGAGAAGTGAACTGGTGTGTCTCCTCTGGTCAACAATACTCACCTTGAGAGACTCCACAGCCTGTTGGAGCTCCTTCAGCTCCTTCTCTCTCTCCTGGAAACGCTGCTGGACCTTCTGTTGACTCATCCCCAGCTGCCTCTGTGGAGAATCACTTTTCAATGAGCTATCAAGCTTTATTAGTCCAGTAGATCAATAGTATAGTGATGTGACATAGGGCCCATAGAGGAAGGTCTACAATCTTGGTCCATTTTCACAATCTTGGTCTATGGTCCATTTTCTATATGATATTTATATGTTGCTATGTGATTGATTATAGTTTTATGTTAGATGTACATAACATGTACCAAGGGATTGAGACTGAACTTTGGACTCATAAAAGGGCATTTAGAATAATAATAGTGTTTGACTAGAAAATGGTGATACATTTGGAGAATCTGGGTTAACATGTAAATATACTCTGCCATGGATCGATTTCATTTTAATTCTCATATTCAAACAGTCTTAGTACCTACTGTATCTTTAATTCTTTGTTTATCAGACAGTCACCAACAAGTTGGTCTGGTCTTACCTGTTTCTCAGTCCTATCTGCTGCAGCTGACACTGTATCATGGCCTTTATGTTCATCCATTGTACACTGATAACAGATACACTGCTGATCGGTACGACAGTAAACCTCCAGCAGTTTGTGATGATGAGAGCAGATCTTCTCCTGTAGTTGTGCCGTGGCTTTGACCAGCTTGTGCTTCTTGAAAGTAGGAGATTCATAGTGAGGTTGGAGGTGAGTCTCACAGTAAGACGCCAGACAAGCCAGACAGGACATGAGGGCTTTCTGTTTTCTGGTCCCAGTGCAGAAATCACACGCCACATCTCCAGGTCCAGCATAGCACAGAGCAGGAGGGGGAGCAGCCTGGAGTCCTGTCTTCTTCAGTTTCTCCACCACCTCAGCCAACATGTTTTTTTTTCCTCAGAGTAGGCCTTGGAGTGAAGTTCTCTCTGCCCTGAGGACAGCTATAGACCCCTTTCAGAACAACCTGATCCCAGCAGTCCTCAATACAGCTTCTACAGTAACTGTGTCCACAGGCAGTAGTGACTGGCTCCTTCAGTAGATCCAGACAGACAGAACATCATAACTGGTCCTGGTCCAGCAGAACTCCCTTCTGAGCCATTTGACGGTTGTTCATTCTCACACAGACAAACGACACACAAACGCAGATCAGTTTCGTTTCCTCAGAAGTCAGTTTTTGGAAAGTATGGACTTTCTGGATTTGCCAGATAGGTGAGTTTAAAGGGAGGGAGTTAGAGAGAGAGAGATAGAGAGAGAGAGAGAGAGAGAGAGAGAGAGAGAGAGAGAGAGAGAGAGAGAGAGAGAGAGAGAGAGAGAGAGAGAGAGAGAGAGAGAGAGAGAGAGAGAGAGAGAGAGAGAGAGAGAGAGAGAGAGAGAGAGAGAGAGAGAGAGAGAGAGAGAGAGAGAGAGAGAGAGAGAGAGAGAGAGAGAGAGAGAGAGAGAGAGAGAGAGAGAGAGAGAGAGAGAGAGAACTACATGCAATGTTAAGTGATATTTTAGCTCCTAGATTAGGACCCTTAATTAATATGGAATACATTAGAGTGGTTAGAATACATAAAGGGTAACGGTTTCTGTGAAGTACATATTATAATTATTTTAATAACCTTTAAAATGCCTTATAATACACCTATGTGTTATAACACTGATTATAAGTATTTATACTAATTCAGAAGTGGTTGTAGTGAGGAGGGGGAATTGATATTGATACAATGTACTGTAGTTGAAATTAATACTGTATGAATTGACTGATCATTGAGAATGAGGTGAATACTTTATATTACAGTGTGGTTATTACTGTTAGGTCTAAGTGTAATGGGGTGCGTGCTGGTGGCAGGGAAGTCAGGCGCAGGAGAACGAACTTGGTGCTCACAAACTCCGAAAACCAACATGTACAAAATAGTGGGGGTACAAAACCCGTCGCACACCAGAACATAAATAGCACCAATACATACAACAAATAATCAGCGACAAGGACGTGAGGGGAAACAGAGGGTTAAATACTGTCATAGCAGAATCAGAATTCTTTAGGTAACATTTATAAATAAGATTTCATTTTATAGCATGCTTATGTGGGCCCAGATAGGGGAGAGGTCTGGTTAGTCTTATCTGTGAATATGTCATGTGTAAACGTATCTTTTAAACCATGTGAAGGGATGATTGAGGGGGAACCAATTATCTATTGGCTCCACAATGTCTGTGTGCCAGTCACTGTCTCTCTGTGATCTTGTCCAGGAAGGGGTGTATTTGATATATGCTCGTGGATGAGGTTTTGTTTTTGGTCCTGAGTGGTACCAAGAGCGAGATAAGAACATAGTTTAGGAGACAAAGCTGAACAATAATTTATAGCCAATGCTGTCTGGCTATGTGTGTCTTTGCTATAAAGGATCTCAGTTGCAATGTGTGAGCACTCTCAGAGAATTAATTTATTAGACACTGAATTGATATGAGAGTCACAGGGTTGTGATGGAGCTCATAATAATTAAAGATGGACTTTATGATAACTCTGACTTGTGTGGTGGTTTGCTCACCTGATTTGGTAATACAGGAAATTTCCACTACAATACACAACATGTATGGGATTGGAACAAGGAGTGATGGAAGACAAGACAAAACCAATGGAAAATGAAAAATGGATCAGTGATGGCTAGAAGGTCGGTGAAGTCGACCACCAAACACCGCCCGAACAAGGGGAGGGACCGACGTCGGCGGAAGTCGTGACACTAGGGTCAGGGTTGGAGGTACTACATTCAGCAGTAACTCTAGACATATCTAGGACTAAAAAGAGAAGACGTTTTACAATCAAAGTTCTTTGTATCTCTTCTTAGTCATACAGATACACATCTTATAGGTGGACGGGGTTATGAACATATACAATACATTATTTCTGAAACCAAATGAAATGAAACTGTCTTTCAGCAGGAAAAGCTTCTCTAATAATCCTAACCATGGCTGGGTGTCTTTGGAGACAGAGAGGTATAGAGACACACTGTCAAGTCAAAACATCTGGCTGTGCTTTCATGTCAAAGCCCTTGTTCTATTCTAGTCTTTATATTATATTGTATTATATTCTATTATAATATATTATATCCATACTCTCCACTCAGTATAGTGTTAATGATGAGTGCTTGTTGTGTACATTGATTGAATGGTTAGGACAATCTCTCTGTATTCACAGTTTAAATTCCAAGAGACCAGGAGACCTAAAGGAAGCCTTCAACACTGCATCCCTTCATCCAGTCATAGTAATCTGTCTGTCTTGTCTTGTCTTGTCTTGTCTTGTCTTGTCTGTCTGTCTGTCTGTCTGTCTGTCTGTCTGTCTGTCTGTCTGTCTGTCTGTCTGTCTGTCTGTCTGTCTGTCTGGTCTGGTCCGGTCCGGTCTGGTCTGGTCTGGTCTGGTCTTGTCTTGTCTTGTCTTGTCTTGTCTTGTCTTGTCTTGTCTTGTCTTGTCTGTCTGGGCCACTCAAGGACATTCAGAGACTTGTCCCGAAGCCACTCCTGTGTTGTCATGGCTGTGTGCTAAAGGTTGTTGTCCTGTTGGAAAGTTGAACCTTCGCCCAATCTGAGATCCTGAGTGCTTTGAAAAGAAAATCAAGGTTCTCTCTGTACTTTGCTCAGTTCATCTTTCCTTCGATCCTGACTAGTCTCCCAGTCCGTGCCGTTGAAAAACATCCCCGAAGCATGATGCTGCCACCACCATGCTTCGCCGTAGGGATGGTGCCAGGTTTCCTCCAGATGTGACGCATAGCATTCAGGCCAAAGAGTTCAATCTTGGTTTCATCAGACCAGAGAATCTTGTTTCTCATGGTCTGAGAGTCCTTTAGGTGCCTTTTTGCAAACTCCAAGTGGGCTGTCATGTGCCTTTTACTGAAGAATGGCTTCCGTCTGAAGCCTGATTGGTGGAGTGCTGCAGAGATGGTTGTCCTTCTGGAAGGTTCTCCCATCTCTACAGAGGAACTCTGGAGCTCTGTCAGAGTGACCATCAGCTTCTTGGTCTCCTTCCTTTCTCCCACGATTGCTCAGTTTGGCTGGACTGCCAGCTCTAGGAAGAGTCTTGGTGGTTTCAAACTTCTTCCATTTAATAATGATGGAAGCCACTGTGTTCTTGGGGACCTTCAATGCTGCAGAATGGTTTTGGTACCCTTCCACAGATCTCTGCCTCGACACAATCCTGTCTCAGTGCTCTACGGACAATTCCTTCGACCTCATGGCTTGGTTTTTGGTCTGACATACACTGTCAAATGTTGGACCTTAAAACCTGTTTGGGATAGGGGGCAATATATTCACTTTCGGATTAAAAGCGTGCCCAGAGTAAACTGCCTGTTACTCAGGCCCAGAAGATAATATATGCATAGTATTAGTATATTTGGATAGAAAACACTCTGAAGTTTCCAAAACTGTTTGAATGATGTCTGTGAGTATAACAGAACTCATATGGCAGGGCAAAAACCTGAGAAGAATCCAACCAGGAAGTGGGAAATCTGAGGTTTGTAGTTTTTCAAGTAATTTGCTTTCGAATATACAGTGTAAATTGGGTCATATTGCACTTCCTAAGGCTTCCACTAGATGTCAACAGTCTTTAGAACCTTGTTTCCGGCTTCTAATATGAAGGGGGAGTGAATAAGAGCTGTTTGACTAAGGTTGTCTGTCAGAATGCCTTGAGCTAGGTCACACGCGTGGCCGTGAGAGCGAGCTGCGTTCCTTTTCATTTCTAAAGACAAAGGAATTGTCCGGTTGAAACATTATTGAAGATTTATGATAAAAACTGTCACGCCTTGGTCATAGTGTTTTGTGTTTCGTTATATATTTGGTCAGGCCAGGGTGTGACATGGGTTTATATGTTGTGTTTCGTATTGGGGTTTGTAGGCATTGGGATTGCGGCTGAGTAGGGGTGTAGCTTAGGTTGGCTGCCTGAGGCGGTTCTCAATCAGAGTCAGGTGATTCTCGTTGTCTCTGATTGGGAACCATATTTAGGTAGCCGGGGTTTCACTGTGTATTTCGTGGGTGATTGTTCCTGTCTCTGTGTAGTTTTCACCAGATAGGCTGTAATTAGGTTTTCACGTTCCGTTTGTTGTTTTTGTATTTATTTAGTTATTTCATGGATCGCTATCTTCTACATTAAAGTCATGAGTAACTACCACGCCGCATTTTGGTCCGACTCTCTTTCGACAAACAAAGAACGCCGTTACAAAAACATCCTTTTGTCTGGGCTTGCCTTGTGAATTTCAATTGGTGAACTAAACGCGCTAAAAAAAGGAGGTATTTGGATATAAAGATTGACTTTATCTAACAAAATGAACATTTATTGTGGAACTGGGATTCCTGGGAGTGCATTCTGATGAAGAACATCAAAGGTAAGGGAGTATTTATAACGCTATTTCTGACTTTTACTGACTCCACAACATGGTGGGTATCTGTATGGCTTGTTTTTGTGGCTTTGCGCTGTACTCAGATTATTGCATGGTGTGCTTTTTCCGTAAAGCTTTTTTGAAATCTGACACAGCGGTTGCATTAAGGAGAAGTATCTCTTTAATTCTATGCCTAAGTCTTGTATCTTTTATTTAAAGTTTATGATGAGTATTTCTGTAAATTGATGTGGCTCTCTGCAAATTCGCCGGATGTTTTCGAGGCACAACATTACTGAACATAATGCGCCAATGTAAACTGAGATTTCTGGATATAAATATGAACTTTATCGAACAAAACATACATGTATTGTGTAACATGAAGTTCTATGAGTGTCATCTGATGAAGATCATCAAAGGTTAGTGATTAATTTTATCTCTATTTCTGCTTTTTGTGACTCCTCTCTTTGGCTGGAAAATGGCTGGATGTTTTTCTGTGACTAGGCACTGACCAAACATAATCGTATGGTGTGCTTTCACTGTAAAGCCTTTTTGAAATCAGACACGGTGGCTAGATTAACAAGAAGATAAGCTTTAATTTGGTCTATTGCATTTGTGAATGTATGAAAGTGAAATATTAAAAAAAAAATATATTTTTTTGAATTTCGTGCTCTGACATTTCAGCGGATGTTGCCGAGGGGTTCCTAAATAGACAGGTGTGTGCCTTTCTAAATCATGACCAATCAAATGAATTTACCAAAGGTGGATTTCAATCAAGTTGTATCAAGTTGTAGAAACATCTCAAGAATGATCGATGGAAACCGGATGCACCTGAGCTCAATTTCGAGTCTCATTGCAAAGGGTCTGAAATCGTGAGTAAATGAAGTATTTAAAATATATATATATATATATATATATATTTGCACACATTTCCAAATCCTGTTTTCACTCTGTCGTTATGTGGTATTGTGTGTAGATTGATGAGGAACATTTTTATTTAATCCATTTTAGAGCAAGGCTGTAATGTAGCCAAATGTGTAAAAAGTCAAGGGGTCTGAATAAATTCCGATTGCACTGTAATTTCATCTATAACAGCGCTTTGGTCCACAATGCTTTATGCCATGAATGAACTGTTAAATACCCAGGAATGTTGTGAGACTGAATGAATATGGGGATATCTTTGTTTGGATTCTATGACATTCATTGGCTGAGATACAACCTTCTATTGCAGAGGAGAAAACAAATATACTTTGCTTGGAAAGTAATCTAATTCTGTCGCTATCAATTGATTGAGCTATTTATTTTCTGTAAAATAGAAGATGTTTAAACCCAGTCAGCTTTAAGGAAAACACTTGTGACCATCTCTAGTTGGGTTAAGCCACGGAATAAGAGTAGCCATCAGTTAAAGCTTACGTTTTACTGTGTTGTTATGATCAGTCTGGGGTGTAAAGGTAGGCCCACTCTGTCTGGGGTGTAAAGGTAGGCCCACTCTGTCTGCGGTGGAAAGGTAGGCCCACTCTGTCTGGGGTGTAAAGGTAGGCCCACTCTGTCTGGGGTGTAAAGGTAGGCCCACTCTGTCTGGGGTGGAAAGGTAGGCCCACTCTGTCTGGGGTGGAAAGGTAGGCCCACTCTGTCTGGGGTGGAAAGGTAGGCCCACTCTGTCTGGGGTGGAAAGGTAGGCCCACTCTCTCTGGGGTGTAAAGGTAGGCCCACTCTGTCTGGGGTGGAAAGGTAGGCCCACTCTGTTTGGGGTGGAAAGGTAGGCCCACTCTGTCTGGGGTGGAAAGGTAGGCCCACTCTGTCTGGGGTGGAAAGGTAGGCCCACTCTCTGGGGTGTAAAGGTAGGCCCACTCTGTCTGGGGTGGAAAGGTAGGCCCACTCTGTTTGGGATGGAAAGGTAGGCCCACTCTGTCTGGGGTGGAAAGGTAGGCCCACTCTGTCTGGGGTGGAAAGGTAGGCCCACTCTGTCTGGGGTGTAAAGGTAGGCCCACTCTGTCTGGGGTGTAAAGGTAGGCCCACTCTGTCTGGGGTGGAAAGGTAGGCCCACTCTGTCTGGGGTGGAAAGGTAGGCCCACTCTGTCTGGGGTGGAAAGGTAGGCCCACTCTCTCTGGGGTGTAAAGGTAGGCCCACTCTGTCTGGGGTGGAAAGGTAGGCCCACTCTGTTTGGGATGGAAAGGTAGGCCCACTCTGTCTGGGGTGTAAAGGTAGGCCCACTCTGTCTGGGGTGTAAAGGTAGGCCCACTCTGTCTGGGGTGGAAAGGTAGGCCCACTCTGTCTGGGGTGGAAAGGTAGGCCCACTCTGTCTGGGGTGGAAAGGTAGGCCCACTCTGTCTGGGGTGGAAAGGTAGGCCCACTCTGTCTGGGGTGGAAAGGTAGGCCCACTCTGTCTGGGGTGGAAAGGTCCCACTCCACTGGGGTGTAAATGGCCCACTCTGTCTGGGGTGGAAAGGTCCCACTCTGTTTGGGATGGAAAGGTAGGCACTCTGTCTGGGGTGTAAAGGTAGGCCCACTCTGTCTGGGGTGTAAGGTAGGCCCACTCTGTCTGCGGTGGAAAGGTAGGCATGTCTGGGGTGGAAAGGTCCCACTCTGTCTGGGGTGGAAAGGTAGGCCCACTCTGTCTGGGGTGTAAAGAGGCCCACTGTCTGGGGTGGAAAGGTAGGCCCACTCTGTCTGGGGTGGAAAGTCCTCCTCTGGGGTATAAAGACCCACTGTCTGGGGTGGAAAGGTCCCCCTGTTTGGGATGGAAAGGTAGGCCCACTCTGTCTGGGGTGTTGTGTAGTCCTCCCACTATGACATGTTGTGTAGTCCTCCCACTATGACATGTTGTGTAGTCCTCCTACTATGACATGTTGTGTAGTCCTCCCACCACAACTTATTTCACTCAGACAGTAGGATTTTTTTTTTTTTAATAATTTTTATTTTCATTTCACATTCAAATACAATTACAAATTTAGTGCATAACGTTGTACATAACATGGATACTTACAAACAGTATCAAAAAGTACCGTAACAATATAAGAATATCAAAACTCCTAAAAAAAGTGCTGTTCTGCAGAACCTGACCAGTATTATTGGCCTATATTCAAGATGAACAAGCCTCAAACAATTCTATAAATAAAAACATATACATATGCCAAAATGCACTCTGGATAAACCTCCGTGTATATCAAATATCTACAGAGGCTTAGTTTACATTTAAATTGTACCTATGTAATACAATTATATATCGGCTATAAAAACGTTTACAATGATGGGTAAATCCCTTTCCATCTCTGTTTTACTGATGCAATGCCCCCCTTATCTATTTCGAATTGTTTTCTTTTCCAAACTTCCTGTTTTATAAATTGAACCAATCCCGTCGGTGACCACTTGAAGGTGTCATTAACTGCACCACATCTGGCCTCCCAAAGTTTGGTCTTGATAAGGGACTCAGACAGTAGGATACTGCAGATGGTGATGGTCAATAACTACAAAACATAATGACTAAATACCGTAAAGATCAATTTATCAAAATGAACAACATTCTCAGTAGCAGTTACAAAAATGTTTTCTTGCAATGACTGATATAATGTTTATCTACCTTAGTTGAACAAGTCACTCTGGATGAGAGTGTCTGCTAAATGACCAACATGTAAATGTATATGTGAAAATGAACATCCCAAAATGAACTGCAAAGCACACTGGGTATTATCATTGATCTTCAAATCAAATGTTATTTGTCACAGTTGCCGAATACAACAGGGAAATCATCCAAGAAGAAGAAAAAGAAGAAGAAGGCCAAGGAGCTAGAGGGAGAATAATCTGGTTGGGAAGAAACTGTATTATATTAGGACTTTTAGTTGTTGTATCTAACAGGGCCGGACTGACTCATGTATCAGCCAGACCGTTTAAAGACTAGAGGAGGGAACACGAGACAGAGGTTATTTCAGAATGACCAGCAGCTGAAATGCTTACTTGCAAGCCCTTAACCAACAACGCAGTTTTAAGAAAATACCATCAAACAAAAAAGTAAGAGATAAGAAAAACAAATTATTAAAGAGCAGCAGTAAATAACAATAGCGGGGCTATATACAGGGGGTACCGGTGTTGAGGTAATTGAGGTAATATGTACATGTATGTAGAGTTATTAAAGTGACTATGCCTAGATAATAACAGAGAGTAGAAGCAACGTAGAAGAGGGGGGTGTTCAGGTTGCTACCCAGACTATTTGCATATGACCCTGTTTTGGGGCGGAGCTCATTAGAATAATACTTATCTGCAATTGTTCACTTTCACATTTATGTTTTAGTCATTTAATAAGCAATTATCCAGAGACTTAAAATTTGTGCATTTACCTTAAGACAGCTGTTCTAGGTGAGACATCAACCTCTCACAATCGTATCAAGTACATTTTTCCTCAATAAAGTCGCTCTGGATAAGAGCGTCTGCTAAATGACTTAAATGTAAATGTAAATGTAAAGTATTTATGAACATTTTTACATGTACATTTATATTTAGTATATTTAGTCGACACTCTCATCAAACCATAGTACTATCAGACTTCTGATACCAATGTTGTCATTGGGTGGCCAGTTTATTAGGTACACACATCTACTCCTGGGTCGGACGCTCCAGAACACCTTTAGTTCTTTATGAGAGGTGTTCAATCGTTGCTCAAATGGTATCAAGGGACCTAATGTGTGCCAGGAAAACATTCCCCACACCAGTTCTCCACCGTCAACAGACTGCACCTTTGAATCCAGGCAGGACGGGTCTATGGACTCACGCTGCTTTGGCCAAATCCTGACTCTACAATCAGCATGATGCAACAGAAACCGGGATGGAGCCACTTCTTGCTGTTTTTATCTGACAGGATGGAACCCGATGTGGTCGTCTGCTGCAATAGCCCAACCGTGACAAGGATCGACAAGTTCTGCGGTCCGAGATGCTGTTCTACACCCCACTGTTGTACTGAGACGTTATTTGTCCGTTGATGGCCCACCTTTTAGCTTGCATGATTTTTGCCATTTTCCTTCGACCTCTCATCAACGAGCTGTTTCGCCCAAAGAACTGCCGCTGACTTGGTGCTTTTTGGTTTGTCGCACCATTGTCGGTAAACCCTAGACAGCGTCATGCGTGAAAAGCCCAGGAGGGCGGCCGTTTCTGAGATACTAGATGCGAGGCTGGCACCGACGATCAGACCACACTCAAAGTCGCTTAGGTCACTGGTTTTCCCCATTATAACGTTCCACGTCCACGTGACTCACTGTCGGTAGGAGCGCTGTGGTCCAGGTACACTCCTACAGTCTGAGCAGATGGCAGGGATATCTGTCTCTTTACTACTGCGGCAGAAACAGCATGTAGATGCAGAACAGTACAACCTCTAGGACTGGTCATTACCTCCAAACCAACAGTCATTACCACTTCCTCTCCTGCTGATGACTTTATCTGAGATCAACCTCAACCCGATCCGCTCTTCCTCCCAGTAGCATGCTCCAGACAGTCACTCTCCACACAAAACCTGTTTCCAGGGGCTGAATATATGTTGATGGTTGAGATAAGGCTGAATCTTATCACTCCTGGTCAACTTTTGGTTCCCCTCAGACAGACACAGGAGTTGATATGCTGTGTTGGGATCCAATGTCAGCAGGAACCAGTCCAGGAAGAGGAAAAATGCCCTGTGCCTTGAAGAATATATTATTGACAAGTCAGTCAGCCAATCTCTGCACCCATATGTTGGCCAATCACCTCTGGCGCCCTTCCCTTGGGCATCAGGGCTGCATTCAGCACAAATAAAATGTAATGCATCATTCAATTAAATGGAAACGGTGCTGTTCTGAATGACCATTTGAAAAATTGCAAGGGGTTGGGTTGTGATTTAGGGAATGCTGTCAGCATGGCCGCTTTCCTTTAAATACACCACTTGTTGCTTCATGCCACACCCTGCCACACCCACCAAACGGAGCAGAACATTGAAGAGCCTTTTTGGGAAACGTGTCATTCAGTACAAGCCGTTACGCAACAAAGCAAGCGTTTAATTGAACTGAACGCACCCCATTTGAGTTTCTAAAAGTGAGTGGGAAATGGGCAATTTGGCATGGTTGATGCTAAATGGTATCCTTTGGATGTCCCTACACTAAACCCTAAACCTAACCCTTAACTTAACCCTAACCTTAACCTGTTCCTTTAACCGTTTAAAATGTAAGCTTCATTGGGGTGACGTCAGAGTTGGAGGTCCTAAGGATCCCACTTCGACTTTTCCAACTGGTCATATGGGAGAAGAGATTGTCTAGTCAAGTTAATGAGTGATGTGTGCGTCCACTCAACGTGAGCATTACTTGTGAGGTGTGTGCTGTACTAACATATTCATGCTACTGGTTGTTGAAAAGTCACAGTCAATCGATCAATAATATAATAATACTCTTAGCAAAGGTGTTTATCTTTAATATTTACAATCTGTAGAAACTATGAGATTAGAAAGGTTCAGAATATGAGAAATGTATATGGAAAATAGAAATGAAACTGGATGGTCTTCAGAGGTAGATGGGAGAAGTTGAGGGTAGCTGAGGGATGGGAGTAAAAACAAACAAAAGACAACTAATGTCAAATACAGTGTCTGTGAAATGTATGTATTATGTATAAGCTGGAAGTGGAAGCCTAAGTATTCTGTCCATTAGTTTACTCCAGTTAGGGGAGTGGTGGTAGGGTTTGGGGAAATT
The DNA here is from genome assembly GCF_023373465.1 of Oncorhynchus keta. Classification (NCBI taxonomy): domain Eukaryota; kingdom Metazoa; phylum Chordata; class Actinopteri; order Salmoniformes; family Salmonidae; genus Oncorhynchus; species Oncorhynchus keta. The sequence goes on along the minus strand of NC_068446.1, from coordinate 38,755,036 downwards.
AATAAAAAAGGAAAATATATTTAAGATGAAGTTTTCAAAATATATATATGGGGTATTGGAAATGATGCAGACAATTACGCTGATATAAGTCACAATCTATCTGCAATATTAAAGCTGATTCATCCCCCGCCCCCCCCCCCCTCTCCCAAAAAACATTACAAACAAGACAATAATAAAAACAAATATTATAATCATATTATTTGATTTAAACACATCTTTCCTGGATATCCTGTCCATTTCCACCTTGCAGATCTCTTTCAGGTCAGAGACACATTTCTTCGCTTGTTCAAATGTGATACTGATGCTGGGTATGGCCTCAGATCCAGGAGTAACACAGAGAGACTGGAAACTCTATGATGTTGAGAAAGACAAAGGTTATTTGATTTCAAACACATTCCACAGGGAAAGAATGTCTAGACACAGCCATTGAAAAGCAATTTCTTTGCGACATTTAAGTTAGTGTCACCTGGAGGAAATGGATGTTATCCTCTGTGTGTGAAAGCTGCTTTAGTTCAGTATCTCTCCTCTTCAACTCAGCCACTTCCTGTTCCAGTTGCTGCAGTCGCCTTTTAGCTCGACTCACTTCAGCCTCCTCCTGGGCTCTGATCAGCTCGTTCACCTCAGAGCGCCTTCTCTCAATGAAGAGGATCAGCTCAGTTAAGGTCCTCTCACTGTCAGACAATTCCTCTTGTGCAGAGCGCTGTTAGGACAGAGGTGAGAGGGGACATTTCATCCTCCCTATTAACTTATCTCTCATCAGGACCCCAGACAGCCTGAATATTATTAAAGTATTGGTCCCATCACTCACCTTCAGAGAGTCCACAGCCTGTCTCAGCTCCTGCATCTCCTTCTCTCTCTCCTGGATTCTCAGCATGGATTTCAGACTGTTTTCCCCCATCTGCTTCTGCAGAGAAGATTATCAGACCAATAAATCACTAACTATCAGGTAGGCTACTGTGCATCTGACAAGGTACCCAGAAAGCAAAATGGCCGTAAAAAATAAAATGAATTATTATCACCACACAGAGAATTACCCCTCTGCTATAATTGGCATATTTACATATTCAAGCCTGTATCAAACTACAACACTGCCCCTTTAATTTTGACATAATCTTTCTACCTGATTGGCTTTATAAAGGTAGCTTGAAATGTAGCCTATAGATGTTGTGCTGCTGTAGGAAGCAGTGACTCTCCATTGCTGACCTATAGCTATCTATAACTGGCCTAATAACTCCCTAACTAGCAAATCATTTCAATAAATGTGCACACGAGCTTCCTGCGCTCTGACCTGGACTGATCTGAAAAGCAGACTCAATCTTGCAAAGTTAGATTTGTTTTGGTTTGTTGCATTGTAAATGTAAATGTAATGTTGATTCGATCACAGAATAAATGTTGATCTACATAGTGCAAACTAATGGGGCGGAATTCAGTGACGCTCAGTCTCTTGCATCTCTTATTTATTATTATCCTGGAGGAGCGCGGCCGGGCAAGCGCGCAGTTTAGAGGGAACATCGGTTAGTGTTAACAGTATTACTTTAGACCGTCCCCACCCGGGCGCGAACCAGGGACCCTCTGCACACATCAACAACACGAACACGAACCCACAAAGCATCGTTACCCATCGCGCCACAAAAGCCACGGCCAGAGCAAGGGGAACTACTACTTCAAGGTCTCAGAGCAGGTGAAGTCACCGATTGAAACCATATTTAGCGCGCACCGCTAACTAAGCTAGCCGTTTCACATCGGTTACCATAGCACACCTTCCACTTCGTTAATTATTTCCCATAGATCGCATAGCCCCACGTTGATTATCTATTATGTAAAATACAGTAATATATGGTGCATAATAATTTTCAGTAATGTAATACTATGTGTGTGTGGGTAATCATGTTATTTTTTGTTCCTAAATTATTTCTAATGTCTAGTATATCATTCTGTAAATCAGTGAAGTTATGATGCTAGTAATAACCCAAGCACGTTCTTATTCACGTCATGTCATTGTGTTCAGCGATTCAAGCCAAGCCCCCTCCATGTCCACCCCTCTCTGTCTCTCTCCTCACCCTTGAAATCTCTCGCCAACCTATCAGATTAGACATTTATTTATAAACATAAATACTTTACAGACAAAAGTTTTGCCACACGAACTACTTGTGATTCTCTTTATTCTTCTTACACCTATTTTCACTCACTAGTCTGGATGCCAGGCTAAAAGAGATGAACACATCTTTAAATGCATTGTGTGATATTTGACTGTTCCCATCTTTACCTGTTTCTCAGTCCTCTCTGCTGCAGCTGACACTGTATCATGGCCTTTATGTTCATCCATCACACACAGCAGACAGATACACTGCTGATCTGTACGACAGTAAACCTCCAGCAGTTTGTCATGATGAGAGCAAATCTTCTCCTGGAGTTGTCCAGTGGCATCAATCAACTTGTGTTTTTTTCCTCGGTTGAGGTCATTGTGAAGTTTGAGGTGAGTCTCACAGTAAGAGGCCAGACACATCAGACAAGACTTGAAAGCTTTGAGTTTTCTCCCAATGCAGCTGTCACACCCCACATCGAAAGGTCCAGCATAACAGTGAGCAGGAGGGGGAGCAGCCTGGAGTCCTCTGTTCTTCAGTTTCTCCACCACTTCAGCCAGCACAGTGCTCCTGTTCAGAACAGGTCGTGGTATAAAGGTCTCTCTGCACTGTGGACAGCTGTAGAAACCTTTCAGATCATCCTGATCCCAGTGTTCTATAATACAGTCCATACAGTAACTGTGTCCACAGGCAGTAGTCACCGGATCCTTCAGTAGATCCAGACAAATTGAACAGGTCATCAAATCCATATCTTCAAAATGTGCTTCTGCCATTGTGAAACACCCAGACTGAGCAGCAGATTCACAGAGATAGGTTTCGTTTCCCGGTTTAACGGTTAGTTCTGAGCAGTAGGAGTGGCTTCCCTTGAATCTGGGCTTTCTGCCTGGTTCTTTATCTGAACTGGGATATCAGACAATCTGGCCAGCAGAGGGCATATGTAGTGGAGGTCTTTGGACAACATTTACACAACACAGCCATGAAAAATAACATACAGTGATATACAGGAATGTATGTAATAATCTACAGTAATGTTATAGTGTGTTAAGACTGTCCCCCCTCCCACACAACACCACTTTCATATAGTTTTCGTGTTCTATTAAACTGAGGCACATGCTTTACATTGTTCCATCATCACTCAGTACCACAGGAGGTTTGTAGCACCTTAATTGGGGAGGACAGGTTCATAGTAATGACTGGAATGGATTTAATGGAATGGTAATTTAACTCATTAAATACATGGTTTCCAAGTGTTTGATACCATTCCATTTACTCCATTCCAGACATTGTTATGAGCCGTCCTCCCCCGGCAGCCTCCTTTATATAGTTTTAGTTTTCTATTCAACTGAGGCACATGTTTAACTTTGTTCCATCATCACTCAGTACCCATGCCTCTTTGTTGCATCATCACTCAGTACCCATGTCTCTCTGTTGCATCATCACTCAGTACCCATGTCTCTTTGTTGCATCATCACTCAGTACCCATGTCTCTTTGTTGCATCATCACTCAGTACCCATGTCTCTTTGTTGCATCATCACTCAGTACCCATGTCTCTTTGTTCCATCATCACTCAGTACCCATGTCTCTTTGTTGCATCATCACTCAGTACCCATGTCTCTCTGTTGCATCATCACTCAGTACCCATGTCTCTTTGTTGCATCATCACTCAGTACCCATGTCTCTTTGTTCCATCATCACTCAGTACCCATGTCTCTTTGTTGCATCATCACTCAGTACCCATGTCTCTTTGTTGCATCATCACTCAGTACCCATGTCTCTTTGTTCCATCATCACTCAGTACCCATGTCTCTTTGTTCCATCATCACTCAGTACCCATGTCTCTTTGTTGCATCATCACTCAGTACCCATGTCTCTCTGTTGCATCATCACTCAGTACCCATGTCTCTTTGTTGCATCATCACTCAGTACCCATGTCTCTTTGTTGCATCATCACTCAGTACCCATGCCTCTTTGTTCCATCATCACTCAGTACCCATGTCTCTTTTTTCCATCATTACTCATTACCCATGTCTCTTTGTTGCATCATCACTCAGTCAGTACCCATGTCTCTTTGTTCCATCATCACTCAGTACCCATGTCTCTTTTTTCCATCATTACTCATTACCCATGTCTCTTTGTTGCATCATCACTCAGTCAGTACCCATGTCTCTTTGTTCCATCATCACTCAGTACCCATGTCTCTTTTTTCCATCATCACTCAGTACCCATGTCTCTTTGTTCCATCATCACTCAGTACCCATGTCTCTTTGTTCCATCATCACTCAGTACCCATGTCTCTTTTTTCCATCATCACTCAGTACCCATGTCTCTTTGTTCCATCATCACTCAGTACCCATGTCTCCTTTTTCCATCATCACTCAGTACCCATGTCTCTTTGTTCTGATGGATTAGTTTCTCAATGAAGACATCTCTGTCCAACACTATTTCTCATCTTCAGCCACCATCTCTGCTTGTGTCTTATCTGATGTTGTAGTTGTGGTCATAGCTGAGTGGTTGTGGAGGTGGAGAGGCAGGGTGTGGTGGTGGTGGCAGGAGAGCTATTGACACAACATAGACTAAATACATTGTTAAACTGGATAGAGATCAAACATTTGAAAAACATCTGACAACAGTGTTATCAGGATATGTTAGGCCCTGGGACAGGAATTGCACACAACAGACAATCCTGTGATTCAAAATTGACACAAATCCACACTTGTCCTAAAAATATGTTTGTATCAGGGTCTAAGGACAGTTGAATGGAGCAGTCAGCAGTGGCTCCCGACTAGGTCTGAGCAAGGACCCCCTTTCATATTTGAATTTAGGATTTTCTTGGGGAAAACAGTAAACTTCCTACTATTCTACAGATTTTGCCATGGTGCAAAGATAAAAATGTGCCATTTTATAGTTAGTTTCATGCTGTTCTACACATTTTTCCATGAGGCTGAGATAAAATGCTGCAGGCCCTCCCACCTTGCTGGGCCTGCGGTGGGGTATGATGTGTCAATGGCAGTCTGTTTTGGAGCAGACATATGTCCAACCTTCAAAAGGAGGCTTTTTGCCTTATGGAGTGGCCTGCGACCGGGTCAGTTGGACTTATCAGATGAGAGGGCACCCGTTGAAAAATCCTCCTGGTAAAACACATCCTCCTTGATTCCTTCAGAAACGTATAGAGTCAACAATACAGGAGAGCATATAAAACTATTACAGTCATAATCATACCAATGTGAAACAGAGTCAACAATACAGGAGAACATGATATAAAACTATTACAGTCATAATCATTATCAATGTGAGAAACTCAGTGAAATGCAGCTGGATGGGCCTTCATTGATCTTTAGATGCACAGAACGCTGTATGGATTGTTGATCAGATAACTGTCAAACATGTCGATGTCTCCGATGTTTCATAACTGTGTAATGAACACTGTCAGAGGAAAGTGCAGGCAGAGCCATGTATTTAGACAAGAAACATGTCAGCAACATTTATTCTGGGAAAGTTAGTAGATAAAATGTACGATCTCTGAATAAAAAAATGTTTTGGGGGTTCATTCACCTGAATGAGGCTACCTGAGCCTGAAGGTTCATTCACCTGAATGAGGCTACCTGAGCCTGAAGGTTCATTCACCTGAATGAGGCTACCTGAGCCTGTCATACCAATTTTCCTAGAACCACTCCGCCAGGGCTCTTACCTCCTCCCTGTAGGCTGTCTCGTCGTTGTTGGTAGTCAGGCCTACTACCACTGTTGTGTCATCAACAAACTTGATTATTGAGTTAGAGATGTGAGTAGCCAATTGCTGGTCAAAACACGTAAAAAATACAATAAAAATGTACTTTCCCTCATGAAGTGGAAACTGACATCAAGCACATACACATGATAAATCGGTGTGTATAGGATTGTCTCACCTCCTGTGGACACTGGAGGGCACATAAGCACAAAGTAACCAATATGGTTAACACTACTTTAGAAACTTCAAAACAGATATAATGTGACAGTTTAACATATTGGCTAAATGTAAACCTTTAAAACAAACATGTTTTATGTATAAATGGAGGATGTGGGTTCAAATGGCTTAGTGTCATTCATAACTAATGAGCAGACTCCTGTAGCTCAGAAATCCACTACCTGCTCTCTGATAGACGGCGATGGGGAGTTCTTAGGTTCAAGCAGTAACTCACAGTGGTGGGAAAAGTATCCAATTGTCATACATGAATGAGTATAAGAAAAGATACCGTAATAGAAAATTACTCAAATAAAAGTGAAAGTCACCCAGTAAAAGACTGCTTGAGTAAAAGTCTAAAAGTATTTGGCTTTAAATATACTTATGTATAAAAAGTAAATGTAATTGCTCAAATATACTTTAGTATCAAAAGTTTTTAAAAGATATACTTTAAAATTCTTTATATATCGCAAACCAGACGGCACCATTGTATATTTTTATTTGCGGTTAGCCAGGGGCACACTCCAACACTGACACTGCAACAAACAGACAATTTAAAAACAAATAATTTGTGTTTAGTGAGTCCACCAGATCAGAGGCAGTAGAGATGACCAAGGATGTTCTCTGTTTAGTGAGTCCACCAGATCAGAGGCAGTAGAGATGACCAAGGATGTTCTCTGTTTAGTGAGTCCACCAGATCAGAGGCAGTAGAGATGACCAAGGATGTTCTCTGTTTAGTGAGTCCACCAGATCAGAGGCAGTAGAGATGACCAAGGATGTTCTCTGTTTAGTGAGTCCACCAGATCAGAGGCAGTAGAGATGACCAAGGATGTTCTCTGTTTAGTGAGTCCACCAGATCAGAGGCAGTAGAGATGACCAAGGATGTTCTCTGTTTAGTGAGTCCACCAGATCAGAGGCAGTAGAGATGACCAAGGATGTTCTCTGTTTAGTGAGTCCAGTCTGTTGGGTGTCAGGGAAAATGTATGGCATAATAAACACATAATTTTTTAAAGGATTGTAGTGGAGTAAAAGTTTTAAAAATATAAGTAGTAAAGTAAAGATACCCCCAGAAACTCCTTAAATAGTCATTTGAAGTCATTTAACTTAGTTATTTTACACCACTGGTAATTCAGTCATATATTATTCATCCAAGAGTATTGTCCTGGGGAGCATCTACCTATTGCATTCTCCATGCCACTGACACTTTCACTGATTTCACTCTGAGCTGCAAAATAGTCTAGATTTGCTTCAGAGAATGGCTGAGAGACACTGGTTGGTTCAGATTCTCTATAGTCCTCTCCGTCAGGTTGTGTTTTGATCATTTCAGTTGTAGTCCTGGGTAGAGTGTCTCTCTGTCTGTTAGAATGCACCTCTAAATGTTCTGTCTGAGGACTTTCCCCAAACACCACATTATCATGTTTCCTCCATCTTGTGACCATTGTTAATGTAACTTTGTAGGAGTTCCATAATAAACATTTTAAAAACTCTGCAATCATTGCACCTATACAGTGCTTCTGTGAGTCCTCATGTCCACTTTCAGATTGATGCCAGTACTGAATACTTTTGTATTTTCTCTCCTGTGTGAACCTTCATGTGCATTGACAGATTACCAGCAATGCTGAATCCTTGAGAAGCATCCAGCTGCAGATTATGCGGTCTGAAGCTGCCTGTCTGAGATGGTATTTTTGCATCTCATGGTATGCAGTCTGAACTCCAGCCGTAACATAGTAAACGTTTTCTTGTGTCCCTCCGTTTTGTATGACGTTACATTTCTATGTATGAATTTGTATCGGTCCCTCCAATTCGTGTGATATGAATTTAATTAATATAGGTTACAAATGTGTGGCTAACGTTAGCTAGCTGGCTACATGTCAGTAGCTCTGGTCCAGGGCGTCATGTTAAGTGTGTTAGTATCGTAGTGGTAAAAGTTGGTAGAATTTGCGGAGTATAAATTGGCTACACTAGGTGGCTACACTCGCTAGCTAGCTTTAGCTAGTAATGTTAGCTAGCTCTCTGTCAGGATTCGACATCCTGTCTCAGCTCATATGTCTCACAGCGTGTGTCCTGAGAAGGTATTTGCTGGAGCTAAAACCTATTGGAATCCTTTGCCACAATCAGGGTAGCGATATGGATAATCCTGTGTAAATTCTAGTGTGTTTTTTCAGATCACCGCTGGTGCCGAATCCTTTGCCACAATCAGGGCGATACAGTTGTTCTCCCGAGTGTCTCCGCGTGTGTCTTTTCAGACCACCGCTTGTGCTGAATCCTTGGCCACAATCACAGCAGCGATATGGTTTCTCCCCTGTGTGGATCCTCATGTGCTCTGTCAGTTTACTGTTACAGGAAAAATATTTACTACAAACATGGCAAGAAACATTAGCTGCAATGTGAGTTTGGAGATGATCTTTCTTACTTTCTGAGGACTCCATACTTTTCCCACAGACACCACATTGATGATCTTTATCCCCCGTATGGGTTTTAACATGTCTAATTAATGTACTCATGTAATTAAAAAACTTGCCACACACCTTGCAACAACAGGGAGAAGCAAAACTTTGCCTGTGTGATTTCAGATGGGACAACTGTGTGGATGTGCTGCCCATAGTAGTGATACAGGAGTTTTGCCCTTTTACCATATTTTTTCTCTTTGATTTGACGGGCTTAAAACCTCTCGCAGGTCCTCCCTTCTCCATGCCACTGACACTTTTACTGTTTTCACTCTGAGCTGCAAAACAGTCTGGATTTGCTTCAGAGAATGTCTGAGAGACACTGGTTGGTTCTGATTCTACATAGTTCTCTCGGTCAAGTTGTGTTTCGATCAGTTCAGATGTAGTACTGGGTAGAGTGTCTCTCTCTCCGTTTTCTTCCTTTTGGGTTTGATAGAGATGTGAGGGGTGAGTTGGGTACTCATCACAGTCACTTTTCACATAGGCTGGAGTGAAAGTGGAGTCTATGGTATCTGCCTCAAGCCCTTGAAGCTGCTCTTCGTCCCGACTGGTCCCGATTTCATTCGGTTCCTCTTTGATATGTGTGGGCTGTGGGTCCTCCTGCCTCAGACTGGTGTTCCACTCTTGCAGATCAGGGGGGACCTCCACTTCAGAGACAGAGAGGTCTGGTGGAAGAGAAGCAAAAGGAAGAAACTGTTAACTAATATATGCCATTTAACTCAATGCTGACTCACTTTGGCATTGCTCCTTTTGTCCAATAACATTATGATTTAGTAAGTTAGACAAACGTACCGAGTAACACACCTGCCCTGCGTAGCTTTATCTCAGGGTTAAGAACTATGTCGAGCAGCCTTTGTAGACGGACAACTTCCTCCTGATACTCTACTATAGTTTTTTCAACGACCCCGAATATCTCCTCGGCAGCATATGTTAATCTCTCGTTGAGAAAAACCCTCAACAACTGTATGTTAGACATTTTTACTTGTTAGATAACGCGAGTTGCTAGCTAACGTCTGGGTTGTTTTCGTCACTAATGTAACACCGCTGATGAATGGTTAACACAGTCACAAAGTCATAATTGTTGCTAAACTCCGCTATTTCTACAATTTATGTCATTAAAAACTTATTTTACGTGTAAGCCTTCTCTTAAATGATTACCAAAAATAACATTTTGTAGCCAATGATGCCTTTGTGGCTGAAATATCTAGTGGGAAACCGTCGTTTTCATCATGTGCAGAATCAGCGACAAAGACATCCGGTGACAATAAATCATTTGCGCTCTTGTCGTAAACGAGTAAATACATTTCTCTATCTCCACCTGCTGGAGTGGAGCGTGGCAAAGGTTTGGCTTATCAGAGGTGGAACCTGTTGAAATTGAGTTACACTGACAAAACACATCCTCCTTGATTCGTTGAGAAACATAAACAATAAAACAAAACAATGAAAGTACATCACTAACAATAGATTAAGAGCATTTGAAAAAATGTATTTAAAAAATGGTTCAGTGATAATGCTATCAACTACAAGAGCCTTATTTAAATTCAACCTGTTTGGCCTTTATAGTACTTTAGATGTGTAACACATTGTATGGATTGGTGATTAGATAACTGCCAAACATTTCAATGTCTCCAATGTTTCATAATCGTGCAAAACCGTCAGAGCACAACAAATTGGCCAGTGTTACCTAGTGTTGATTTTTCAGTGTGGATTCAGGTGTTACATTGAGACTGTAAGTGTTAAATTAACACTCAGTGGTGTAACATAACCCCAGTGTTGAGTGTGATTGTGTCAGTGTTACTCTGCGGAGAGTAAAATAGTCCCACCAAAACCACACTCATCATTATCAGATTTCCCAGCATGCTCAACTGCAGGGAGAAATTTAGCAACACAATCCCTTTAGCAACACAATCCCTTGGTTCTTCACACCTTAAAAAAGGTTGCCTTACTGTCAGAGAATGCATCTTTAAACTGTAGGTTTGCCTTTCTCAGGTTGCTCCGCAACAGTAGTTTTAGACTAATTTGCCCTTCAAATAAAGACATCTTTTCCAACTGTCATCGCTTATGTACCAATTTTCCATTGTTTCCTTTGAGTCCTGTGACTTTGGGACAGGTAAAATCCTATGCATCTGTCATTTTTTTTGGCTTTTGGGGCCATAGCCTTTCATTTGCCAAACTCTTGTATTATCTTTTGGATGGTCCAGAGTTAGTGCCGAAATAATTTCTATTTTCCTTTTGCAATATGCACATTTTTGCTTCAACTGGGCAAATAATTTCAATGCCACTTTCCTGCCTCATGTCAAACAGTGACAGGCGATCCATTTCCTTCCTCATTGTATTTTGGATTTAGCTCAACTTCCTTTTACTGTACTTTCTGATGGTTTCAACAGCAAAAAATGTGTATCGGAGATTCCCCAATAGAAGACATGAATTGACGCTTTCAAGCTCTTGCGCAGTCTTCATTTTGGTTGTCATGGCGAATGTTCAACTGGTGCATGACCTGTGGAGAACAGTAAAAGATGAAACGAGACCCAGCATTGTACAGTTTGCACCCATTTTAATTATTTGACGATTTCACTATATTCTGATGACCCACCTGGCCTGGTTTACACATGGTCCTCAGGAAGCTTTTTACAACAAGGTGCACAAATGCTAAACCCAGGTACAAATAGAGCAGGTGGGAATGTGGAAACTAAGGTCCATAAGATTAGATTCAAATGTGCATTGGTCTCAAAGTTACATCTACTGTATGAAAATCCACAAGGTGTTAACTTGTTTAGCATATAGTAATGAGCTGTGTGTTAGAAATGCTGTCTCAAAGATAATGTAGTTGTAATATTTGAATTAGTTGTAAAATCATGTAATGATGTCAGTCATAGCTGAGCATGGGCTTAGAGATGCTAGTCTAGTATTCTCGAGTGCCAGATGCATGTCAGAGTGGTACATCAAAAGCGTGAGTTGTCATGTTTTAATAATTTAACTGTTAAACAAACCAATTCATATACTTCAGCAATTCAAGTAAATACACAACATTTTCCCGATTTGATACTGATAAACACTTAGAGCTTCAGCTAGCCACTTAAAATCGAGAGATCATTTACAATGTAGCCTAGTACTTGAGCTCGAGTTATCCCAACAAAATTAAATAGCATATCTGAGAAGCAATGGAGAACAATAATACTGAATGAACTCTTCTACGGAGCAACTCACATTTTACATGTTTAAAAACAAAGTCTATTTGCGGTGTGATGTTTTCAGTAGGGTAAACCACATTTGAGGTATGTATTACTCAAAAACAAAAACATATTTTGGCAGGCCTTAACCATTGATTAAAAGCTGGCTTCCACAATAGGCTTGCCCATGCCCAGAGTTCACCATCTCATTAAAGGAGTACAATATTTCCAAGCTAAACACATAATGATAGAGAGAGACTCTCCTGTGTACACAAACAATGAATAACTGGGGGGGGCAGTCCTCCTGGGTCAGCAGTAAAGGATTCAGTTGTTCAAAACAACACCAATTCAAGTAACTTCTTCAATGCTTAGGGGAGAGTGCTGGACAAGCATATCTTCAAAAGGGATGTACATTGTACTCTTAAGAGTCTTGGCGGTTACAGGTGAACAGCAGTCAGACTTGACTAGCCAGATAGCGGGTCAAAACTCAAAAGCGAATCAATCACATTGACCTTCTGCTGCAGCTTGGGGTTTCTACACTAAATTACCAAAAGTATGTGGACACCTTATTGTCGCAAAATCATGGGCATTAATATGGTGCTGGGCCTCCCTTTGCTACAAGAACAGCATTCACTCTTCTGGGAAGACTTTCCACTAGATGATGTACATTGCTGAGGGAATTTGCTTCCATTCAGCCACAAGAGCATTAGTGAGGTCGAGCGTTGATGTTTGGCGATTAGAACTGGCTCGGAGTTGGGGTTCCAAATCATCCCAAGGTGTTCGATGAGGTTGAAGTCAGGGCTCTGAGCAGGCCAGTCAAGTTCTTCCACACCAATCTTGACAAATAATTTCAGCATGGACCTCGCTTTGTGCACGGGGGCATTGTCATGTTGAAACAGGAAAGGGCCTTTCCAAAACTGTTGGCACAAAGTCGGAAGCACAGAATCGTCTAGAATGTCATTGTATGCTGTAGTGTTAAGATTTCCCTTCACTGGATCTAAGGGGCCTAGCCCGAACCATGAAAAACAGCCCCAGACCATTATTCCTCCTCCATCAAACTTTACAGTTAGCATTATGCATTGGGGCAGGTAGCGTTCTCCTGGCATCCGGCAAACCCAGATTCTTCCGTCAGACTACAAGATATGAAGCGTGATTCATCACTCCAGAGAACGCATTTCTCCTGCTCCAGAGACCAATGGTGGCAACCTTTACACCACTCCAGCCGACGCTTGGCATTGCGCATGGTGATCTTAGGCTTGTGTGCGGCCATGGAAACCCATTTCATGAAGTGCCCAACGAACAGTTCTTGTGCCGACGTTGCTTCCAGAGGCAGTTTGGAACTCAGTAGTGAGTGTTTCAACTATTTTTAAGCGCTACGTGCTTCAGCACTCGGCGGTCCCATTCTGTAAGCTTGTGTGGCCTACCACTTTGCAACTGAGCCTTTGTTGCTCATAGACGTTCCCACTTCACAATAAGAGCACTTACAGTTGACCGGGAAAGCTCGAGCAGGGCAGACATTTTATGAACTGACTTGGAAAGGTGGCATCCTATGACGGTGCCATGTTGAAAGTCACTGAGCTCTTCAGTAAGGCCATTCTACTGACACTGTTTGTCTATGGAGATTGCATGGCTGTGTGCTCGATTTTATACACCTGTCAGCAAAGGGTGGGGCTGAAATAGCCGAATTCACTACTTTGAAGGGGTGTCCACATACTTTTGTATATAGGAGTATCTAATCTACAGCTACTGAGCCAACCCAAGGCCTAGGCCTGTGTTACAGAGGCTCTACTCTGCAGGTACTGAATAGAGCCCTAGGCCAGGCTTACGAAGGCTCTACTCCGCAGGTACTGAATAGAGCCCTAGGCCGGGTTTACGAAGGCTCTACTCCACAGGCACTGAATAGAGCTCTAGGCCTGGGTTACGAAGGCTCTACCCTGCAAGTACTAAGTAGAGCTCTAGGCCTGGGTTACGAAGGCTCTACTCTGCAGGCACCGAGTCCGGACCCTCATCCCTCAGCACGCCCATCTCAGGGCTAGGCAGGGCTGGGTCAGACGTAGGCGTGTCGGCCTGCTCCTGGGATAGGTCTTCGGAACACCGGCTCACGGTTGGGGAAATGACGTCGGGGCTTGTGTCACATGACTCTGTGCTCTGCTCCGACATGGCAGTGGTGATCGTCGCGGCAACGCTGGGCGGGATGAGATCAAACTCGTCGTCGTCCTCCTCCAGGATAGGCGACTCGTGGACGTCTATGGGGAAGAGGGAGACTCAGGGTGAGTCTCAGTCTAAAGTGGCCTCCATCTACACTCATTGTAAAAAAAAAAACAGCACCTGTCCAATTTCGTTCCCATAATTTCAGATAGAGGAAAGGAAAAGAATTAATGCAACTTAACACTATCAAGATGTACCCTCAGAGAGGCTCTGAGAAGGACTTACTGTGGTGTCTCTGGTCATGTGTGTTTTGTCCTATACTTTCTTTTTAATCGCAGCCCCTGTCCCCGTAGGAGGCCTTTTGGTAGGCCGTCAGTGTAAATAAGAATTTGTACTTAACGGACTTGCCTAGTTAAATAAAGGTTCAATTGAAAAAAAAATACAAATGAAAGTAGATTGAATTGAAACATTTAATTCAGTTACTTGACAAAGTGTGATGTGTAGTGCTAACCAAAGGGCTCTTTAGTATGTAGAATTAAGTGCAAAAATACACTCCATTGCTGTGTTTACATAATGTTGTCTCATCTTGTTAAGCCCGCAACACACAACACAAAAACACTGAAAAATGTATGATTAGCAAATACTTGTCAGCCAATGTTGCTGTCATTACTGTAAAATGTCAAACTCACTGCTGAAGGCCTCTGGGTACTGCTTGGCGATCTTGCCCTTTAACGTCCTGCGTGGACAAAATAGAACCATGAATAAATGGATTATGTTCTCATTACAGAAGGAAACCAAGGTTAGAGCAATAATTGTGTGACTACTCCCATGAGCGAGTGTTAAAATTGGACTTGGAGAGTGATTGACTGAAAGGTCCCATTCATAGTCGGTATAAAGTTCGCTTAGAGGAAATCTACAATCCACTAAGAGTATAGATAATCCAATAAGCCAAGGGTTTGTTAAACAACCCCTTGCCCCTTATACTTGGAACTTCATGCACAGTGCATTTGGATTCAGAGCCCTTGACTTTTTCCACATTTTGTTATGTTACAGCCTTATTCTAAAATGGATTACATTTTTTTTGCCCCTCACCAATTTACATACCCCATAATGACAAAGCGAAAACAGGTGAGATATTTATGCAATTTAAAAAATAAAACAGAAAAAACTTATTTACCTAAGTAAATAGAAACCGGTGCATCCTGTTTCCATTGATCATCCTTGAGATGTTTCTACAACTTGGAGTCCACCTGTGGTAAATTCTATTGATTGGGGCCACAGTGTCTCATGTCCCCTCCTGTCTCAGCCTCCAGTATTTATGCTGCAGTAGTTTGTGTCGGGGGGCTAGGGTCAGTTTGTTATATCTGGAGTACTTCTCCTGTCCTATTCGGTGTCCTGTGTGAATCTAAGTGTGCGTTCTCTAATTCTCTCCTTCTTTCTTTCTCTCTCTCGGAGGACCTGAGCCCTAGGACCATGCCCCAGGACTACCTGACATGATGACTCCTTGCTGTCCCCAGTCCACCTGGCCATGCTGCTGCTCCAGTTTCAACTGTTCTGCCTTACTACTATTCGACCATGCTGGTCATTTATGAACATTTGAACATCTTGGTTATGTTATAATCTCCACCCGGCACAGCCAGAAGAGGACGGGCCACCCCACATATGCTCTCTCTAATTCTCTCATTCTTTCTCTCTCTCGGAGGACCTGAGCCCTAGGACTGTGCCCCAGGACTACCTGACATGACTCCTTGCTGTCCCCGGTCCACCTGACTGTGCTGCTGCTCCAGTTTCAACTGTTCTGCCTTGTTATTATTCGACCATGCTGGTCATTTATGAACATTTGAACATCTTGGCCATGTTCTGTTATAATCTCCACCCGGCACAGCCAGAAAAGGACTGGCCACCCCACATAGCCTGGTTCCTCTAGGTTTCTTCCTAGGTTTTGGCCTTTCTAGGGAGTTTTTCCTAGCCACCGTGCTTCTACACCTGCATTGCTTGCTGTTTGGGGTTTTAGGCTGGGTTTCTGTACAGCACTTTGAGATATCAGCTGATGTACGAAGGGCTATATAAACAAATTTGATTTGATTGGAAATTATTTGGAAAGGCACTCACCTGTCTATATTAGGTCCCACAGTTGACAGTGCATGTCAGAGGAAAAACCAAGCCATGAGGTCGAAGGAATTGTCTGTAGGGCTCCGAGACAGGATTGTGCCGAGGCACAGATCTGGGGAATGGTAGCAAAAAATGTATGCAGCATTGAAGGTCTCCAAGAACACAGTGGCTGCCATCATTCTTAAATGGAAGAAGTTTGGAACCACCGAGACTCTTCCGAGAGCCCGGCCAAACTGAGCAATCATGGGAGAAGGGCCTTGGTCAGGGAGGTGACCAAGACCCCAATAATCATTGACAAGAGCGCCAGAGTTCCTCAGTGAAGATAGTTGTCCTTCTGGAAGGTTCTCCAATCTCTGCAGCACTCCACCAATCAGGGCTTTAGGGTAGTGACCAGACGGAAGACACTCCTCAGTTAAAGGCACATGACCACCCGCTTTGACTTTGCCAAAAGGCACCCAAAGGACTCTGACCAGGAAACAATATTCTCAGTCTGATGAAACCAAGATTGAAATCTTTGGCCTGAATGCCAAGCATCACGTCTGGAGGAAGCCTGACACCATCCCTACGGTGTAGGATAGAAACTCCCCAAATACAGGTGTGCCAAGCTTGTAGTTTCATGCGTAAGAAGACTTGGGGCTGTAATCGCTGCTTCAACAAAGTACTGATGTAACGGATGTGAAACGGCTAGCCTAGTTAGCGGTGCGCGCTAAATAGCGTTTCAATCGGTGACGTCACTTGCTCTGAGACCTTGAAGTAGTGGTTCCCCTTGCTCTGCAAGGGCCGCGGCTTTTGTGGAGCGATGGGTAACGATGCTTCGTGGGTGAATGTTGTTTATGTGTGCAGAGGGTCCCTGGTTCGCGCCCGAGTATGGGGACGGTCTAAAGTTATACTGTTACACCGAGTAAAGGGTTTGAATGTTTTTTTTTTGTAATAAGTTTGCAAAAATTTCTAAACCTGTTTTCAGATCTACAGAAATGTTTAGGGGGTAAGGCTTGGTTATTTTTGTAGAGAATTGTGATGCTAGAGGCCGGGGCTATAGGTAGTCCATTATCTTACGTAGAATGAGGACATCTGTGGAAAGACAATGGGGGTTGCCTAGTATTAGGCCAGGTCCTTCACCTGATTCTCCTAAAGATGCTGTCCAAGTCTTTCTTCATCTCCACCAGGGTGCGCGTGTGAAGCAGGAAGTGTTCATTCATCTGCAGCAGCCGCACGTTGGACAGCCCGTTGAAGTTGATTAGCATCTCATTGGTCTTCTCAAAGCGGTCCAGCCTGGAAGAGGAGCAAATAATGAGCGAGATAAATAGGCTTAAATGTTTTATTTACCTTTATTTAACTAGTCAGTTAACAACAAATTCTTAGTTTCAATGACAGCCTAGGAACAGTGGGTTAACTGCCTGTTCAGGAGCAGAATGACAGATTTGTACCTTGTCCGCTCGGGGGTTTGAACTTGCAACCTTCCGGTTACTAGTCCAATGTTCTAGTCCAACACTAACCACTAGGCTACCCTGGTGTTAAATTTGTATCGAGCTGTGGCAAAGCTGTGCCTATTTTGCCATAGTCTACCCACACTGACTGCTAACCAATGTTGGGTTGTATTTGACTAACAAATCACAGTGAGTGCAAGGCCACCCATCAATCAAGACCCCCTTGCATACAGAGTCAGCCCTCTATGTGAGAAATATCAATACATCCAGCAGATGTACAATGTGGACTGTGCTGTAGTTCAGACTTGTCACTCACATGTGCCTTTGGGCTTGGATGATGGCGTTGACATCCTCCGCGTTTACCATACTGAGCATTCTGTTACAGAACATTCCAGAGGCTGTGGGTTCCATGGTGCTGGTGATACTGGAAAGCAATTGGAAAATAAATGCTACACCATCAAGTGCTAATACATGAATGTCAAACAACTAGGCTAGCTAGCTATGCGTTTATCACCAAATAAACCAAGATAGCGAACAAATGAGCCTGTTGTGGTCAAGAAATGCTTATGGACATTGGCAAGATGCAAGGCTCATTAGGCGTCATCTAGAAATAAATGTTTGTTTAGCCAGATAGCTAACCATGTAAAAATATGTCGTTCTGCCCATGAACAAGGTAGTTAACCCACTGTTCCTAGGCTGTCTTTGTAAATAATGTGTTCTTAACTGACTTGCCTAGTTAAAGGTAAAAAAAAATCAACTTAAAAAACGTTAGCTGGTGCAGAATACTAGCTAACGTTACCTAAGTAGAAAGACAGACCATAGACAAGCTACGTTAGCTAACATAACACTTACGACAGGTTCCAAACACGTTAGTTATATCCGTGAATTTTCTTCAACACTTGAACGGAAATATACACGTTTACATTAAGCTATTGTCAGTCACTTCCATAACTGAAGCTAACTGCAATTTAGCAGGCTGTGGCAGAGAAACATTTCTTAGTTTGGGGAAACCGAACGCTACGCCGCACTTCAGTGCTGTGAAAAATGTTTATCACATGACAGCAAATGCATGTCAGTCATTTCCGGTGGGAAACTAAAGCTTGTTTAAATATATAATTTGTGGTGTTGAATTTACGAATTGTTTAAAATTATGTAGGGTTTTTCCGATCTATTGGGCGAGTATAAGTGTTTATGCCGCGTTCAAGACAACTCGGAAATATCCGACTTGGAAACTCGTATAAAATAGTTATCTTGAATGTGGGACTAGATTTAGCCCTGAAACAGCATAAAGGAGCATACAAGGTTTTTGGGAATATAATAATCATGCCAAAAACATAAAATCCAGACTCAAACTCACAAAATTACTTTTATTGAAAGACTAGTAAAAAAAAAAAAGTACATCATCATGTATAAAAATACAAAATGTCTAGAGCAAACTTGGTAAATAAATGCAAGTGCATAGCAACAATACATGCATGTAGCGCTAAAGCACTAAAGCTATTTTAAGAAATGCACAATTGTAAATTGCTCTGGTGAAGAGCGTCTCCTAAATGACAAATGTAAAGCTAAATCGACTTAAATTATATTCAGGTCATATGCAACATCACAGGGAAAAGATGAGAGAAAAGTAAAGTTTTATTAATATACATCTAATTAAATTCATATTTCAACAGGCTGGATACCTGATACGGAGGTACAGGTCCAATCAAATGTTTGTTTATAACATAATAAAATACTACACGATAATGTAGATAAAAAAAAATAAAAAAAAGACAAGTATTGATCCCAATATTTCACAAATACTGTTATAAATTGTGAATTTCTGACTAGAACACTGCTCGTTTAAGAGCTACATTAAAGCTAATCATATGACAGAACTACAAAACTTTGAATGTAACATCTTTAAGTTATTACAGTGAGAAACCAGAACACAGTAATATGGGGAAAATGCTGTAATACAAATAAATATGAAATAAATAACAAAAACTGAACTACAAAGCCGTCACCCTCCATTTAAATATGTACACATACATACAATCCTCCCTATGTTATGGCTCATTAAAACAAACAATATTTTAGTGTCCTTTTAATGCCACTAATAGCCTACAAAATACATTGAAATTATCAGTTTTGCATTTCAAATTGAATGAATTTAATTGTGCTTTGGTTGTTTGATGTATGCTAGTATATCGTGGTTGTTTAACTAACCAAGGAATGAGGAATCCTAAGTTCAGAACACAATAAGTCCTCAAAAGTATAAAATGGTTAAATAAAGATCAATAGCATTGATATACTGTATGTATCACAAGTAGGCCATCCATTTAAATCTGAAACACCTGCAGCACCACAAGAGGCAATGTGGTTTAAATTATGTGGAAGTCCTGCAAAAAACAAAAACACTAATACGCAAACCGTTTCCTCAAAACAATCAAAAACACAATACACTTATTGACAACAGGGGTGCAGATTTAGAATGTTGTGCTCATGTGGAGAGAGAACACTTAGAGGGTTTGATTTCTGAGGCCACCCATTCATGAAATGTATGCATGCATTACTAAGTTGTTTTGGATAAAAGTGTCTGCTAAATGGTATACATTACATTGTAGGTCTAGGTTGTTGCAGTAGATACACTGTTTGTGTGTATGTATGTATGTATGTGTGTGAGTTGGTTCTTCTATACTTGTGGGGATTGAAAACCCCCAAAAGGATAGTAAATGAATGGAAATTCTCCATCGTGGGGACATTTCCCACATCCCCATGAAGACAAAGGCTATTTTAAATTCAGGGGTTAGGTTTAGGGTTACAATTAGAGTTATGGTAAGGGGTTAGTGGTTAGGTTTAGGGTTACGGTAAGGGTTAAGGATTGGATTTTGAATGGAAATAAATGTTAGGTCCCCACGAGGATAGAAGAACAAAACGTGTGTGTGTGTGTTAATTACATCATCCTGTCCCCTTACTGACAGTAAGAAAAACTCTAGTATAAAAGTTTACCACGCTCTAGAACTCTAGAAGGAATAGGTCATGATCTGAACTGGTCACGATTGTATTTGCTGGTGTATAATACAGCAGATGAGACAATTTTGCGAATTTGTTCCCCCTTTTAAATAAAACAATACTTTGTGGCTTCGGGGCATTATGTCTGGAAAATACGAAAAAGACTTCCACAAAAATTGTAGTTATGCTTTTAAGGCCATGCAATAGCTTATTAGACTTATGCATCTGATCTACAGATATTTTGGATGAGAGGGGTTATTTTCTTCGGCATTCATGCAAAACTCACTAATGTGTTGCTTCTCTTCATTTTGAAAGCCTAAGGCATCCATTAACATATAATAAGCAGGAGAAAACTCAAACTTGCACTAACTATTATGTCTCAAAAGGGACATTTCACAATTTTCAACTTCATATTCATCATCTCCAGCACCACCTCAACAAATGTGAAGAAAAAAAAATCACACTTCAATGTTGTGTAGTTATAGAGATAGAGGAAGATAAGTGTTTCTGATTTAATCCAGAAACACTTTTGACATGATCAGGTAGTTAGTTTCCTAACCTTTGCCTGCTCATAATTGTTTCTAAAAAGATTCACGATGTCAAACGTTTTTCATCCGGAATCCAGATGGTGTGCGTCCTTTAGACTACAAAACATAGACACCTGCCGTTTTTAAATATGTTGATGTTGGGGTGATGCTGGAGATAATAAATGTCAAGTTGAACCTTTTTGAAATGTCCCTTTAATATCATCCCTTAGTACCAACACTGACTAAACACTGGCGCTGCCTTCCCTCACTAAATTAAGGCTGGTGTATTGGCTGTTGGTGGTGTATTGGCTGTTGGTGCTGTGAATAGGCCTTTCTCAACCGAGGCCGATATATAAATATATACAGGCCCATATAAAGAATCAATTAAAAAAATGGTATAAATGCAAATGTGTTTCAGTATAATACAAGTGCTACTGTACGACTGTAACCTGTAAAAGGTATGCTGGTGATCAGTCAGAGCTACAGCATTTCATGTCAAGGAGAAAAACACACCAAGAAAGGTGTTCGAACATTTGCAACATGTAGGTACTACATGACTTGCCCAATAAGAAAAGCTAATTTTCCGTTGCATGCCTGGCCTAACGAACATGAACCCAGGACAAGGAGAATACCAAGTATAAGACCTGATGGTTTAGTCAGTCCACAAGATACCAAACTAACAAACAAAATTACTGAAAAAAAAAAAGTCAAAATGGGTTTCAGCTGCTCGTTGACTGAAGGAAATCAGACCTAACTCATTTTTATAAGCGCTTGTAAACCAGAAGCACTCCCAAGGCTTCCTCAAAGATGCACACACTGTGGTGCAGCGTCACCAGTCTCCCTCCTCAACGGTCTGAGGTGTTGTCATGGTGACCTTTAGCTGAGGAGTCTCTAAGCTCTTCTGGCTGTTTGACCTCTTCACCTCCTCTTCCTCCTCCGTCACTTCTACCACCTCCACCTCTTCTTCCTCGTACCCTTCCTCCTCCTCCTCCTCCTCCAGCTCCTGCCGCTGTTGTTTCTTGCGGCAGCAGGGCTTGAAGAGGTGGGGGTCGATGAGCACCTCCCCAAACCGGCCCTTGTAGATGATCCCACAACACACCCTCTGCCTAGAGGAGGAGCAAAGGGGCATGGGATTATTCCTGTGATACAGACAGTACATCCAACCATTCGAGATACAGACAATTATTGTTACAGACACTAAGCATGTGCACATATAAAATACAAAATAAATCCTCCTTCGATGGCTCATCTTTCTTTCTTTCTCTTGCTTTCTCTTTCATTCATTCTTCCCTCTCTTTTATCTAACTACCAGAGCAGTGGTGAGGATGCGCATCTGGTGAAAATTAACAAGGAAGCTTCCAGGCTGGAGAATACAGATGCAGTGTTCTGTTAGGAGGACCATGAGCTCACAGCACACACACACACCACTGCATTGTGTGAAGTTGATTGTTTTTAAATAAACTGTGAAAGAGTGGCCACACACATACAGGCCATAAAGGATAATGAATGAATGATGTACCACCTTATCGACTGAAGACTGTATGAAACTGTATGAGTGTTATCAGGACATGGGGGACACAGGAAACAAGTTACAGTCACTCAGATACAACTTACGGACACATTCTTCCTGTTTATCATCCTCACTATCATCGCTCTCAGAGGAATAAATCCACTTCAAAAACACTTGTGACCATGGATATGGGAGGCTGCATATGGATCAGAAGACTTCCCACATTTGTTCCGCACTAAATCAATACAAACACTGACTAAATAAGTACAGACAATCTACCAGAACCAAAAATATATATATATATTTTAAGTAGGCAAAAGGTATTAAATGAAACGTTTGGACAAGGCAGTCATGAACATTCTACATCTCAGAGTTTGCAGGACAGAAAGGGATGTTTTTCCCCAGACCCAGATTAAGCCTCGACTTCATATACCCGATTCTGTGTTTCCAAACATTGCCGCACAAGGGCAATGCGCACAAGTTGGTGGTAGAGCACGGGGGAGTTGTTATAGAATGCCAGCACAAAAAAAAGCCTATATTTACATGTTGCTTATGAGTAAATTTCACTCTACTTTTGGATTATAATTGGATTTTTAAGGCTCGTATGAATGTCCTGCTTAATATAATGTTTGTGTCATCATCGCAAATAAACTGCATTATACTTAAACAAATAGTTCAACTTCAACCAGTAAAACGGCTCTTTGGCTAGCTTTTATAACAGCCTATGTCAATAAGCGTTAGCATTCTAGCCAACAACTGCTGCAACAAAATAGTTATTTTGCGAAGTTCACAACCAAATAACATCATTGTAGCGTATGAGAACCTAAAAAAGTGAATTTGTTCAGAAGTAATAAAAATGTAAATCTAGGCTGTTGAAAATGCGCAGATGGCTTTCTTACTGAAGCCAAGAGTCGCGCACATCTGTGAGTGACGTCAGTGTGGCGTGTACTGGAAAGGGGTCGATTGCACTTTCAATTGATATTTTCAGTCCCGGACAAGGTTTAAACTGTGTCCCGGGAAACTGGCCCATACTGTCTATCAGGGCATGTATAGTGAACAAAAACATAAAACGCAACAATTTCAAAGATTTAATGAGTTGCAGTTCATACAGTGGGGCAAAAAAGTATTTAGTCAGCCACCAGTTGTGCAAGTTCTCCCACTTAAAAAGATGAGGCCTGTAATTTTCATCATAGGTACACTTCAACTATGACAGACAAAATCACATTGTAGGATTTTTTATGAATTTATTTGCAAATTATGGTGGAAAATAAGTATTTGGTCAATAACAAAAGTTTATCTCAATACTTTGTTATATACCCTTTGTTGGCAATGACAGAGGTCAAACGTTTTCTGTAAGTCTTCACAAGGTTTTCACACATTGTTGCTGATATCTTGGCCCATTCCTCCATGTTGATCTCCTCTAGAGCAGTGATGTTTTGGAGCTGTTGCTGGACAACACGGACTTTCAACTCCCTCCAAAGATTTTCTATGGGGCTGAGATCTGGAGACTGGCAAGGACACTCCAGGACCTTGAAATGCTTCTTACGAAGCCACTCCTTCGTTGCCCGGGCGGTGTGTTTGGGATCATTGTCATGCTGAAAGACCCAGCCACGTTTCATCTTCAATGCCCTTGCTGATGGAAGGAGGTTTTCACTCAAAATCTCATGATACATGGCCCCATTCATTCTTTCCTTTACACGGATCAGTCGTCCTGGTCCCTTTGCAGAAAAACAGCCCCAAGGCAGGATGTTTCCACCCCCATGCTTCACAGTAGGTATGGTGTTCTTTGGATGCAACTCAGCATTCTTTGTCCTCCAAACACGAGAACATGAGTTTTTAACCTAAAAGTTATATTTTGGTTTCATCTGACCATTTGACATTCTCCCAATCTTCTTCTGGATCATCCAAATGCTCTCTAGCAAACTTCAGACGCGCCTGGACATGTACTGGCTTAAGCAGGGGGACACGTCTGGCACTGCAGGATTTGAGTCCCTGGCGGCGTAGTGTGTTACTGATGGTAGGCTTTGTTACTTTGGTCCCAGCTCTCTGCAGGTCATTCACTAGGTCCCCCCGTGTGGTTCTGGGATTTTTGCTCACCGTTCTTGTGATCATTTTGACCCCACGGGGTGAGATCTTGCGTGGAGCCCCAGATCGAGGGAGATTATCAGTGGTCTTGTATGTCTTCCATTTCCTAATAATTGCTCCCACAGTTGATTTCTTCAAACCAAGCTGCTTACCTATTGCAGATTCAGTCTTCCCAGCCTGGTGCAGGTCTACAATTTTGTTTCTGGTGTCCTTTGACAGCTCTTTGGTCTTGGCCATAGTGGAGTTTGGAGTGTGACTGTTTGAGGTTGTGGACAGGTGTCTTTTATACTGATAACAAGTTCAAACAGGTGCCATTAATACATGTAACGAGTGGAGGACAGAGGAGCCTCTTAAAGAAGAAGTTACAGGTCTGCGAGAGCCAGAAACCTTGCTTGTTTGTAGGTGACCAAATACTTATTTTCCACCACAATTTGCAAATAAATTCATAAAAAATCCTACAATGTGATTTTCTGGATTTTTTTCCCTCATTTTGTCTGTCATCGTTGAAGTGTACCTATGATGAAAATTACAGGCCTCTCATCTTTTTAAGTGGGAGAACATGCACAATTGGTGGCTAACTAAATACTTTTTTGCCCCACTGTATGAGGAAAACATTAAAATGAAATAAATTCATTAGGCCCTAATCTATGGATTTCACATGACTGGGAATACAGATATGCATCTGTTGGTCAGATACCTTAAAAAACAGTACGGCATGGATCAGAAAACCAGTCCGTATCTGGTATGACCACCATTTGCCTCATGCAGCGTGACATTTCCTTTGCATATAATTGATCAGGCTTTTGATTGTGACCTGTGCAATGTTGTCCCACTCCTCTTCAAAGGCTGTTTAATGATGCTGTATATTGGCGAGAAGAGGAACACGCTGTCGTACACGTCAATCCAGAGCATTCCAAACATGCTCAATGGGTGACTGGTGAATATGCAGGCCATTGAAGAACTGGGACATTTTCAGCTTCCACGAATTGTGTACAGATCCTTACGTCATGGGGTCGTGCATTATCATTCGGAAACATGAGGTGATGGCGGCTGATGAATAGCACGACAATGGGCCTCAGGATCTTGTGGTGGTAACTATGTGCATTCAAATTGCCATTGATAAAATGCAATTGTTTTCTTTGTCCGTAGCTTGTGCCTGCCCATACAACAACTCCACTGCCACCATGGGGCACTCTGTTCACAATGTTGACATCAGCAAACCGCTCACCCACACGACTCCATACACATGGTCTGCGGTTGTGAGGCCGGTTGGACATACTTACAAATTCTCTAAAACGACGTTGGAGGCGGTTTATGGTTGAGAAATGAACATTCATTTCTCTGGCAACAGCTTTGGTGAATATTCCTGCAGTCAGCATGCCAATTGCACGCTCCCTCAAAACTTGAGACATCTGTGGCACTGTGTTGTGTGACAAAACTGCACATTTTAGAGTGGCCTTTTATTGTCCCCAGGACAAGGTGCACATATGTGATGACCATGCTGTTTAATCAGCTTCTTGATATGCCACACCTGTCAGGTGGATGGATTATCATCTCGACAAAGCAGAAATGCTCACTAACAGGGATATAAATGTAGCCGATGTAAAATGGCTAGCTAGTTAGCGGTGGTGTGCGCTAGTGGCGTTTCAATCGGTGACGTCACTTGCTCTGAGACCTTGAAGTAGTGGTTCCCCTTGCTCTGCAAGAGCCGTGGCTTTTGTGGAGCGATTAGTAACGATGCTTCGAGGGTGACTGTTGACGTGTGCAGAGCGTCCCTGGTTCGCGCCCAGGTCAGGGCGGAGGACGGACGTAAAGTCTATACTGTTACATTGATGCTGTTGACCCGGATCACTGGTTGCTGCAGAAAGAGGAGGCGGTCAAAAGGGGGGTGAGTGTAGCTGATGTGAAATGGCTAGCTTGTTAGCGGTGGTGCGTGCTAGTGGCGTTTCAATCGGTGACGTCACTTGCTCTGAGACCTTGAAGTAGTGGTTCCCCTCTGTAAGGCTTTTGCGGAGCGATGGGTAACGATGCTTCGAGGGTGACTGTTGATGTGTGCAGAGCGTCCCTGGTTCGCGCCCAGGTCGGGGCGAGGAGACGGACGTAAAGTCTATACTGTTACATAAACAAAATACTACACAAAATTTGAGAGAAATAAGCTGTTTGTGCGTATGGAACATTTATGGGATCTTTTATTTCAACTTATGAAACATGGGATCAACACTTTGCATGTTGGGTTTATATTTCTGTTCAGTGTAGTTTACTGGGAAGATCCTCCAGCCTTACCTCTTCCAGTAAGTGAGGTCCAGGAAGGAGAAGACAGGGGAACGGCTGGAGCCAGGGGAGAGTTCTGTGTCAGTGCCCTCGTCTGAGGGGTTGCTGTAGCTGGGAGACTGGGCCGGCGAGGCACTGGACGTGGTGCTGTGGGCATCAGAGTCTGGAGAGGCGGTAGAACCATAGATGAAGTAAGCTATACTGTAGTGTACATTATTTGGTAGAACGCAGCAGGGGTATGTTCAGAGTGGGAATGTCACACAACGTTTGAAACATCTAATCTGCCAGAATATTTACATAATAATTAGGTGGGTGCTTATATTTGTCTTATACAAGCGTTATAAGCACCCACCTAATTATAT
The DNA here is from genome assembly GCF_023373465.1 of Oncorhynchus keta. Classification (NCBI taxonomy): domain Eukaryota; kingdom Metazoa; phylum Chordata; class Actinopteri; order Salmoniformes; family Salmonidae; genus Oncorhynchus; species Oncorhynchus keta. Next base: position 38,727,961 of record NC_068446.1, on the reverse strand, counting down.
GCATGCGTGAATTGAAAATGTGCTATTTTGCATATCCCAACTCCCCCTGAGACACCCTCGGAAAGTGGGGCCACGGCCAGCCATTATCAATGGCGACACTGGAGCAATTAGGGTAAATTGCCTTGTAGGCTCAGGGAGTCGAACTAGCAACCTTTTGGTTACTGGCCCAATGCTCTAACCGCTAGGCTACATGCAGTTAGGCTACAATACAAGGATACTTGTGAAATGAAAAAATGTCACCTGCCTCAGTGCCTCAACACCTGAAAAGCACTGAGATTGGGTCCTTATGGTTACATTGATCTATTACTGAAGTGGTCAAACCCCATTATGTTTATGGTTGCATTGTGAACAGGACATACTGTTTCTCTTCAGCTCTTTCTGCAGTCGGCTGATCTCTCTTGGCCTGGCTCTCTTGGAGAGGGACTTCAGCTTCTTTGGCCTGGAAGACATCTTCAGGCTGGGGCCTCCTCGGGCATCAACCACCTAATATAAGAGAGGAGGGGAGGGGAGAGAAGAATAGTAGAGAGGGGGATAAGAAAGAAAAGGAGATGGGAGGAGAGGAGCTCCTCTCTTTTTGGTGTTATTCATAACCATTTTCAACAGACAGGTGAGTGGTGAAGAGGAGATCAAGAGCTTACATGATTCCAGCTTTTCTTAGACCCCACTGGGAGTTTCTTCCATCGTTTCACAAGGAGTACACAGGCATTGCAGATTTCACCAGACCGAGTTTCACACAATCTACATGAGGGGAAAACGTGTGAAATATGGGTTAAGCAGGACAATGTGAACAATGTCAATATTATGGTTCCTAATGTCATTACATTTTGGTTACCAGGACGTATTTTATTTTTATTCAAACCATTTTAGATGAATTCACATGTAGTTGTCAACTCATAGGGACACTTTTGTAATTGTGAGTGTGTGTGCTTGGGATGCATAAATACTACACCCGTTTCCTGCATACGCAATGGAAACATAACTGAATGTGACATTTCATTGACTCCGCTCCGTTATTTTAAAAAAACAACAACTATATTTTGTACAATGCCTGCAGCAGACTACAGTCATTCTATTTTTACAACTTGGACATAGACTATAAAGCCGCGGTAATTGTCAGAAATTCTTGCTTACCCGAAACAGCTCGTGAAGTCCTTCTCGTACCGCTTGCTATCCGTGAAGCGCGAGCTGGAGGACTTGGCGCGGCAGATGCAACAGCCGTCTAAACTCCGGTACATCTTCGGCTTGTGAAAGCCAAACATCTGTTTTCGAAAACAAAACAGCAAAGGCAATTTGCAGTTTATTAAAATGAATATATATATATATACATATATATATATATGCAATAATCATAATGAGAAGGATTGGCCTATAACAGGCGATGGTTAGCCTACATGCCTGTTACATTTTGAGGTTATATATATTCTCCATATTAATGGCTTATTCAAACGTTATGCAAAATATTCAGCTTGTGTACCAACCAGCGGAACAACAAGCTAACATTTCAATGTGTTTCTATATGGAGATGGTTGATATAGCTGACATTCAATATTTTTTATACGGTTCGCGAAATTAAGCGCGCTAGATGAAAGTGAGCGCCATACTCTGACCCAAATGGGACTGAATATAGGTCAGCTGTCTGCACGTCAGACACGTCCCCCTGCCGCCGCGCTCTTATCGCCCTCTGAGATTTGCATAGCTCCCGCACCGATATGTCAAAATATGATATGTTGTAAGCTAGGGCAAACCTGTAAACTCTGATTTTGATGCTAAAGGACAGACCCGCCTGACCAGTGAATGAAAGAGGCTAATGTGATGAGACCTGCTTGTGTGAATACCTTGTGGTGCAATAAATTGTTTTAAAAAATGTAAATAATAAAATAAAAAATGGGGGTATGGTTTAATTATAATCGACATTTAAAGTAGATTTTATCTTGTGTTGCCATGCAAACCCCATCACTAAGCACACGGAGGCCTTCAAAATAATCATGCGGCAAAATCGTGAGCCGCGCCCCCCATGCTACTTGTTTTGCCATCGAAGCGGCAGTCCTTCGGGTCTCTTGACAATGCAGTGGTACGACCACAGACAGTAGCAGGATAATACAGTAGGCCTGTGTGCGGTAACTCTACATGGCAACACACTTCAAAGGTGGGGAAGGGGGAATGAGGGCGGGGTGTGTGATGCGCTATCATGTGCGAAATATTTCGAATTTTAAAGTTGTAAAACTGACTTAACATCGTTAATCATTCAAAGTGACTGTTTAAAAACTAAAAACTCTTCGGTCATGATAAAAAAAATAACCTTTCCACCGAGGAAAGAGTACTGTAAATCGATACGTTCACCGCCCACTTTCGCCAGGAAGCATGGCACACGAGCAGCCTCATGCGCACCCATTTTAAACGGAACCTTTCAACCCGTCGTCGGTCGTCTACCGGTCCATAAACTCGATTGTCGATGACACAACCGCATTATCAAACTTATTTCAGAAAACGGACATATTCCTCTCCAAAACGATACAATCATACATCGGAACAGTCTTGTAATGTGATCTTTACCCTTTGTTATTTAAGCGATGCCGCGTCACTGGCCAGTGCACCTCCAAACACGCACCAAGTTCAACGCTTCGGTTTTTAACAGTGACAACGTACTCCAATGTTATTGAATTGTGGTTTAACCTTGCCATCATTTGGTTAGGCTACTACTTGTTTTGTCGTGATAGATGCATCCATGAATGTGTTGACACACGGAGTAATCGCGTATAAACTCATCTCGGGTGGGCGTGATGGGAGCTCGAACTTGGGCATTAGTTGCATCAGTATACTATGCAGTCATTAATCAGAAACGGAACATGCATATTTCAACATTGCAAACTTAAAAATGGAGTTAGTAGCTATGAATACACCTATTCAAAAATCACAATTAAAACGAATTAATCATCAATACACCATACACTAATGTACAAGGCATAGAGCTAAACAATCAAGGGGACACAATGCGTTTAGGGCCAAATCTGCATTAAACATGGTTGCAATCGTATCACCAATTATTATTTCAATTTAAACTAGCCTATAAAAAAAGTGGTAACATAGTAGGCATATGGTAGGCTTATAAATGCTTAATTCTAACGGTGACAATGTTAATTGTTCTCCCTCAAGTGGACAACAACTCGAGCTTACTTGTTTTAAATCATAGCCTACAATAGCCAAGCAAACAGACACCAAAAGCTTGCACAGTTTGAGTAGCTTCTTGAACAATAGCCAACACTTTTCTTACCTTGATGCAAATCGAACGTAGTTGATACAAAGTAATAACCTTTAACACGAGTTGTTACAATGTAATTACTCTCACAATTCACCAGCAACCAGCTAGCTCTCTGTTGTTGACGTCTCGCTGGCTGTGTCTGGGACTGGGTAGTTGTGGACTCACTGCGCGTGCGCTCCATCAACGCCTCCATTTTCTGATTTTCTTCAATCAACCTAATTTGCATAAATGGCTGACGTTTCAGTGCGTCGGCGGTCTGCTGGCCTTATAAGGATGGGAACATTGCGCGGGAAGAGGGGGCTCGTCTCTCGTTGCTATGGCACAGTGGAGAACGTAAGCAAAGAGGCGGAGCCAATCGTTTTACTATGGAATGCCAGATGGCTTGTGCAATTATGATGGTCAAAGTTAAAGCCATTTTGTGACAAAGGCTAACTAGGCCTAATGTATGCCCAAACAAACATGATTTAAAAAAACAACATTACCAACCATTACATGAAATGATAGGGCCCATCGTTGCCTAGTTGTGAGAATAATGTCAACAGACAAAACAAAAAGTCAGTTTTATATCTTAGCAGAGACTTTAATCTTTAACACAATTCATTAATATTGAAAATAATAGATTAGTAATTAGCCGAATATCAGTTTTCAAATAATAATAATAATAATAATAATGCTAGAGCTGTCATCATTGCGGTTTTGACAAGAATAGTGCAGATGACATTTCCATCTTATCAACAAAAAAGCCACATGATATTATATTGATATTACAAGCTCGTTTTTGAAGAAAAACCTGTTTTGACCAAGCAATTACAATTAAATAAGCAATTTAGAAAACAAAATGCAATTCTGTCAACAGAAACTTAGACAGATGATAGAGAACCCCCTCCCAACTGAAAAGTCTATGGCAACATTGTATGACTGAAGGACAACTTTTTACAAAGCAACGTTCAAATAGTCACAGTATCAAAAAAACGTAACATTTTAATTGACCAAAATAACATTTTCAATATTTCAAAACAATATTTTCTATTTTTTTGTCAGCAAAGCCAGAATGATCCTGTAGGAGGAGTCAAAAAGTCTATAGAACGATAAACAGACTGGCCTACAGAAACAGGGCAGAGTCAGGGAACATTGAGAAGAGTTCTTGGGCTTCAGTCAGTCAAATAAAACCTCTGTACAGGACCAGGCAACTGCTGCACAGACAATTTAAATTTCAAGTTTTTACATCAACTTTCATGAAAGGCATTCATAAACTATTAAATTATTTTTAAGCATTACATTAAGCATTTTATAACATTTATAGTTTATAAAGCATTTATGATGGTTCATTCAGGAAAGTTATTATCTAGTGTTGGCGAACAAAAATATACACCAGTTTGAGCAGAGTAACTATCTTTAATCTCCATAATTTTTTAGATTAGAAATAATCCATTCACAATGTCCATACCATAATAATACAGCAGACAATCGGGCAGCAGAATAACTGTAGCTAGAGACTGACTGAATCAATGAGAGAAAGGAAAAACATTGGGTGTATTTATTAGGGCACACTGGTGCGAACCGTTGCAAAACATAACGAGCGTTCAGTTTAGTCCCTCCTCGTTTCGAGCTGTTTGGTTCATAGTGAATACACCCCTGATATGGCCATGCATGTCAGGTTTATATGCCAAGGGCAAGCATAACAGCAATACGACTTGTGTTAAGTGGGAGCAGGACAGGTAGGTGGAATCAAAGTTCATCACAACTCTTTTTTTCCCCCCTTGCCCTTCACAGTGTGAGCTGAGACATCAAAGCTGGTTGGTTAAGGGAATCACTCCGCCTCACTCCAAGAGACCGATCACAGTGTAAATGAGGAAAATAAGAAACGCAACACCGTTTCCTGTACGTACGTAGGGGCGCAACTTTCGTTTTAGAAGTGAGGGCAACAGTTATTATATATATATATTTATCCATTCAGATAAACACTCCAAACAGCCAACTCGCTTGTATCACATTCCAATAATAAAACTTGAGGGGATGAAAATTATAGTTGCATGTATGTATGTATGTATGTATGCATGTATGCATGTATGTATGTATGTATAGTCAGTGTGACTTCAATGGATATGACATATGCATCAGCAAATGACGCAATAGTCCTGCAGAAGCTGCCAGGTCAGTGGCTTGTCTTCGGTGTTCCATTCCCTCATAGACTTGCACCCCAAAAAGGTCTCCCATGGTCACTTCCTCTCTTGTCGTGAGAGTTCAGCTGTCCAGTTCTGACCAGGCAGGCTCTGCTGGCTGCATGTCAATTGTCTAAAGTGACTTCCTGTCCTCGTGTCCTCTCCCTCACTAGATCTGACAGGATTGAAGTGATGACCCAATGATGGGCTTGTGTAACACTTCTTACTTACACCGGTCATGATCGGTGTGGAACTGAAGGAGAGGACACACGGAGAGGCAGTCACGACACTATTGAGGCCCAGCCACCCCGTGTGCGTTGCGCAGTCTGTGGATAAAACACCATTTCAATGTCCTCAGCGGCGGTGGGGTTAGAGGTCCACCCCCTTGACCAGGGCGGTCTCCAGGGCGATGGGGAACTCGTGGAGGGTGTGGAGGACACGGGAGAGAGTGTGGACGGCGTCACGATCCCGGACCAGCGCTGACTTCTCGTATTGAACAGCCGTCAGGTGGCACTCGGCCAATAGGTGGAGCCACTGGGGCAGCAGCCGGTCCCTGCCAACACACAGGGTTAAAGGTCAAATCCTTTTCTCCACAGGTCTGTTCAGGAGGGAGCAACACTCAAGCAGAAATGCATTGTGTAGAACAAAAGTGATTTGCATTTATGCTATAAATGGTTAAGGTCTGGAATTGGGGCTCGGAAACCAACTTGAACCTGGAGCTGTTGACTAGGTTCTCATAGATGCAAGTTTGCATTTTATTTTAAATTCAACAAAAGCAATTGAGTCAGCACATTCTTTGTGGGTTTAATTTGATGATTCTTCCAGTAGTGGTCAGTTTCTATCTAGCTAGCTAGGTAGGTAGTCTTGTCTCAGGAAAATATAGATGCAATATATAGAAGACTAGATCGTAATCGTAATAAAGCCACATTTTCAAAAGCAAGCTCCAAGGTGTACCAAAGCACCTCAGACCACTTACTTCAAATCAAGTGTTGTTTTTAGTTTGTTTTAATGAATTAATTGCATTTATAAACTGGGTGGTAAGAGCACTGAATGCTGATTGGCTGACAGCTGTGGTATATCAAACCGTATTCCACGGTTATGACAAAACATTTATTTTTACGGCTCGAATTACGTTCGTAACCAGTTTATAATAGCAATAAGGTACCTCTGGGGTTTGTGGTATATGGCCAATATACTACGGCTAAAGGCTGTGTCCAGGGACTCTGCATTGCGCATGCCCTATTCAACTCTGCGTTGGCCATATACCACACTCCCTCAGTCCTTATTGCTTAATTATATAGCGCCTTTCATTAGGCCTCAAATGCATGAAATGGAATGAGGAAAATGTATCAAGTTTAGACCATATACACCCATTAACAAACCAGATGAATTTAATATAAAACTATTATTAGTTACGTTTGAGTTTACAGCCTGTTACTTAGAAATGATTACTTATTAAAAACAATTGCCTAATAATTGCATAGTTATTACATTTCAGTTTCCTTGAAATTCATTGACACGAACGTCAATATTTACCATTTGGTAACAGGTTGTTTAGCAATTGTGTTGAATTCTTGGGACGTAGGTACCTTGTTTCCACATAGTTTCTTAGTTAACTACCAGGTAGGTACCAGCCTGAACAAGGCATTACCCAGTTATTCAGCCAGCTATGTATCCTACATTACACTGGAGACTCCTCAGAGGTGGAAGCCTCACCAACCTCATCAGTGAATTTCATAAACAAAATACAATTGTGAAACATAAAAAAGGGTATCCTTTTTTAGATAAAACTATACTAATATAGTCACATCACCAAATTATCTATCAAATTATCTATTAAAATACACTGTTTTGCAATGAAGGTCTACAGAAGCCTCAACAGCTCTCTGTAGGGTAGCACCATGGTGTTGCCGGAGGGCAGCTAGCATCCGTCCTCCTCTGGGTACATTGACTTCAATAGAAAACCTAGGAGGCTCATGGTTCTCACACCCTTCCATAGACTTACACAGTAATGTTACCTTCCGGAGGACATCCTCCAACCTATCAGAGTTCTTGCAGCATGAACTGACATGTTGTCCATCCAATCAAAGGATCAGAGAATGAATCTAGTACTGAAAGCATAATCTACAGATCGCTAGCACTGCATAACGTGTGGTGAGTAGTTGACTCCAAGAGAGAAAGGAGTTTAACAAATTAATTTCCCCTAAAACGATGAAGAAAGAGATCAATATGTACACACACAAAAGTTGACACCTACTCATTCCAGGGTTTCTTTATTTGTACTATTTTCTACATTGTAGAATAATAGTGAGGACATCAAAACTATGAACACATATGGAATCATGTGTTCAACAAATCAAAATATATTTTATATTTGAGATTCTTCACAGTAGCCACCCTTTGTCTTGACAGCTTTGCACAATGTTGGTATTCTCTCAACCAGCTTCACCTGGAATGCTTTTCAAGTCTTTTCAAGGAGTTCCCACATATGTTGAGTACTTGTTGACTGCTTTTCCTTCACTCTGTGGTTCAACTCATCCAAAACCATCTCAATTGGGTTGAGGTTGGGTGATTGTGGAGGCCAGGTCATCTGAGGCAGCACTCAATCACTGTCCTTCTTGGCCAAATAGCCCTGACACAGCCTGGAGATGTGTTGGGTCATTGTCCTGTTGAAAAACAAATGATCGTCCCACTAAACGCAAACCAGATGGGATGGCATATCGCTGCAGAATGCTGTGGTAGACATACTGGTAAAATACTGGCGGTCCTCACGAGAGACAGTTTGATGGTGTAAGCTGGTTGAGAGAATGCCAAGAGTGTGCAAAGCTGTTAAGGCAAAGGGTGGCGATGTTGAAGAATCTCAAATACAAAATATATTTTGATTTGCTGAACACTTTTTTGGTTACTACATGATTCCATGTGTTATTTCATAGTTTTGATGTCTGATTCTACAATGTAGAAAATAATAAATATAAAGAAAAACCCTGGAATGAGTAGGTGTCCAAACGTTTGACTGGTACTGTATACATTTAATATTTTTCTCTTCTTCCACTTACTTAGCTAGCGAATGCAGCTAACTAGTTTAGCCTACTCAAACAAAGAGTGATGCTATGTTACCTAGCTGGCTATAACTATCCAACACTTCCATGGTAAGCTTTTGGTTATACATTTTTTTTTGCCAGCAGGGCCTGGTGGTGTAACTGCTAAACTGCTTGTTAACTGTACTGCATGACTGTAGCATGTTTACTCAAGCATTAGTTCTATTAGCTGTGTTGACTATGATGTTACTTCAGCTAATATGGTGACAACGGTGTAGGATGTGTGTAGCGGTTATGGTTTGGCTTGGAAAGTTTTATTGGCCTGGTCTCATACAGCTGATGTGTTGTGCATTGAAGTCCACAAGCAAAGGGAAAAAGGTGAGAAGAGCATAGATGCGAGAAGGAATACAGCGTGGCTGCTATGAAAGTAAAGTGTTTGCGTGTGATCAGGGGTGTTTTCATTCTGCAGATTCTGTTGAAAAGCGTTTCTTAAAAAGAGAAGCAATATAAACTCTTGTTTGCAACAGTGGGACTAATGATTACACCCTAGACCAGAGATGCAGGCAAGAGTGTGCAAAGCGGTATTGAATGTCACCATCTGCGCATGTGTCACTGTCGGTCACCTCAAATTTCTCGACCTGTGTCCAGCCACTTTCAGTCATAGGCTAGGTTGTAGCAACCTCATGATGGGTATAGGGAAAATGTCAATGTTACATTGGAAGGGAATTTGAATGACAGCCATTCAATATGCTGTAACAGAAATAATGCCGTGCTCATTAAAAAAAAATAGAATCGTCCTCCCTCATCTTAAAGCAGCACTGACCGCCACCATTTTGACTACCCCAAAACTGCAGGCCTGCAACAGCCCAAATTCCTGGCTGAAATAAAAGTGTGTGATGTAAATGGGTCAGGTCTGTGACTGAGGCCTTGGAGACCAGTCCTGCTGTAGGCCACTCCGCCTGCAGAGTGCTCAGAGGGGCTACAGGGAAAGGGAAAGTGTGTCACTCAGGACTGATAGAATTAACCACCAGAATGGTGACATTCACATTTTTCATTAGAGGGCCCTGTTAGAATGCATCCGTCATGTCATACTTGCACGGTCTTACACAACTGGGGCCTATTCAGAAAGATGCAACACTCAGTATGTGAAGATAGAAATAGGATGTAGAGAGCTGGAATTATTCCCTATTCTGCATGACAGACAGTCATATCTGTTCTACAAAATATGTTCTGTGACATGTTAAATCCTCTTGGCCCCTACCATCTCCCTTTCCATTGCCGTTTGAACTTTCAACTTTCACCTCTCACCTGACTCCCAGGCAGACCAGCAGCTGGAACTTGCCCTCCTTTCCGATGTTCCGTGGTGAAGCGTTGATGGCGTTGGCATAGTGACACAGCGAGTCACATCGTTCTGTTGATTCACGCAAGTCACCCATCTGATCCGCAGTCTCCATGGAAACCACCACTTTCTCTGTGTGTGTGAAACAGAAGGACAGGGACCATGGAAATAGAGTGACGAGAACACTAGAAATTCATTTTCTATGACAAGATGATGCGGTTTACTGGGGGTACTAGGTGAATCATGCTGTGCAACACTAACACACTGAATAATTAAACATTTAACTTGTAAAATTAGCCACTAGATGGAGAAAAATTACATTACTACACAACACATTCTGTGCCCACACCCACACTTACCCACAAAGTCCCATATGAACACACTCCTTTGAAATAGGCGCGAGGACTTAAAGCTGTGGAGGAGGAACTGTTCCAGGGAGCACACCAGCCCCCCCTCTCCACAGAGCAGAGCAGTGAGGTTCCCCCTCTGAAAGGAGATAAGAGGAGAGGTTCAATGAGTCACTAACTTGTAGAATATGGTTCTGGTTATACAGTTACAATGGTAGAGTTTAAAGAGCGACTGAATAAAAAAATAAAAATAAACAGCCTGTGGCATCGATATGAGTCAGAAACATTTATTCTAGTGTCAAAATTGACTACAAATAAATACAATTAATGGTAAGTAAGATAATTTTGGTCATAAAGCCAGGTCTCTTCCAAAACTGAAATGTGAGATTATTAGGGGGAAAAAAGACTATGTCACGGAATGAAGGGTATGTAACAGTTTTCCTTCGGTTGGGTGATAGTCAATTCAGAGAACAAGACATATTCGTAATTCCCAGGACACTGACCATGGTAAATTTGGTTAGACTTTGGATATCCCCATTGGGCTAGTTAGGGGCAATCAGTTGTCCCATTTATGTTGTGTAATATATTGACAGTCCCACATATAGGCCATCCAAAGTCAAACCAATTTTGCCATGGTTGCAGACCCGCCAGCTGAAGCCAATTGGCGAAAGAAGTTGGCTCTTGCTAGCTAGCCTACTTCCAGACACAATACCTGGTTAGACTGTTTCAAGTTATCTAGAAGGGTGAGTGACTAACTGTATACTGTTTTTGCTGAGTGAATATACTAATGATTCCCACGTGTGAACACACACACACACCCCCCCAAAGCCCACCTTCAAGACCCAAATCTCATTCTCAGTTGCATTTCCCAATGAGGATGATTGAAAGCGAGGCTAAATCAGTAAATTCAGCCCCCTTTAAAGATGCTACATCCCTTAAGCTGGACACAGCAGAACACTCAGACTGTGGACGCAATCCTTAGGAAGACCACCAAAAACTCTGAAATCTCCATCCCTAACTACAACATTTTCAGACAAGATAGAACGGCCAAAGGGGGCGGTGTTGCTATCTACTGCAGAGATAGCCTGGAGAGTTCTGTCCTACTATCCAGGTCTGTACCCAAACAATTTGAACTTCAACTTTTAAAAAGAAACCTCTAAAAACAGGTCTCTCACCATTGCCGCTTGCTATAGACCACCCTCTGCGCCCAGCTGTGCTCTGGACACCATATGTGAACTGATTGCCCCAATCTATCTTTCAGAACTCTGGCTGCTAGGCGACGTAAACTGGAACATGCTTAACACCCCAGCCATCCTACAATCTAAGCTTGATGCCCTCAATCTCACACAAATTTTCAATGAACCTACCAGGTATCACCACAAAGCCGTAAACACAGGCACCCTCATAGATATCATCCTAACCAACTTGCCCTCTAAATACACCTCTCCTGTTTACAACCAAGATCTCAGCGATCACTGCCTCATTGCCTCATTGCCTGCATCCGTAATGGGTCTGCGACCAAACGACCACCCCTCATCACTGTCAAACGCTCCCTGAAACACTCCAGCGAGCAGGCCTTTCGAATCGACCTGGCCCGGGTATCCTGTAAGGAGATTGACTTCATCCCGTCAGTAGAGGATGCCTGTTTTTTTTGTTTTTTTAATGCCTTCCTCACCATCTTAAAGAAATGTAGAACCAGGAACAGATATAGCCCTTGGTTCGCTCCAGACCTGACTGCCCTTAACCAACACAAAAACATCCTATGGCGTTCTGCATTAGCATCGAACAGCCCCCGTGATATTTTTGTTTATTTCACCAGGTAGGCTAGTTCTCATTTGCAACTGCGACCTGGCCAAGATAAAGCATAGCATTGTGAACAGACAACACAGTTACACATGGAGTAAACAATTAACAAGTCAATAACACAGTAGAAAAAAAAGAGTCTATATACATTGTGTGCAAAAGGCATGAGGAGGTAGGCGAATAATTACAATTTTGCATATTAACACTGGAGTGACAAATGATCAGATGGTCATGTGCAGGTAGAGATACTGGTGTGCAAAAGAGCAGAAAAGTAAACAAATATAAACAGTATGGGAATGAGGTAGGTAAAATTGTGTGGGCTATTTACCGATAGACTATGTACAGCTGCAGCGATCGGTTAGCTGCTCAGATAGCAGATGTTTGAAGTTGGTGAGGGAGATAAAAGTCTCCAACTTCAGCGATTTTTGCAATTCGTTCCAGTCACAGGCAGCAGAGAACTGGAACGAAAGGCGGCCAAATGAGGTGTTGGCTTTAGGGATGATCAGTGAGATACACCTGCTGGAGCGCGTGTTACGGATGGGTGTTGCCATCGTGACCAGTGAACTGAGATAAGGCGGAGCTTTACCTAGCATGGACTTGTAGATGACCGGGAGCCAGTGGGTCTGGCAACGAATATGTAGCGAGGGCCAGCCGACTAGAGCATACAGGTCGCAGTGGTGGGTGGTATAAGGTGCTTTAGTAACAAAACGGATGGCACTGTGATAAACTGCATCCAGTTTGCTGAGTAGAGTGTTGGAAGCTATTTTGTAGATGACATCACCGAAGTCGAGGATCGGAAGAATAGTCAGTTTTACTAGGTTAAGTTTGGCGGCGTGAGTTAAGGAGGCTTTGTTGCAGAATAGAAAGCCGACTCTAGATTTGATTTTAGATTGGAGATGTTTGATATGAGTCTGGAAGGAGAGTTTGCAGTCTAGCCAGACACCTAGGTACTTAGGTGTCCACATATTCTAGGTCGGAACCATCCAGGGTGGTGATGCTAGTCGGGCGTGCGGGTACAGGCAGCGAACGGTTGAAAAGCATGCATTTGGTTTTTATTACGTTTAAGAGCAGTTGGAGGCCACGGAAGGAGTGTTGTATGGCATTGAAGCTCATTTGGAGGTTAGATAGCACAGTGTGCAACTTTTCAGGGAAGCTAGAAACCAATATCCACAGGGAGTTAGAAAAGCCAAGGTTAGCTTTTTCAAGCAGAAATTTGCTTGACACTAAAGTTCATGGAGAATAAGAACACCTTCCAGCTTCCCACTGCACTGAGGATAGGAAACACTGTCACTACCGATAAATCCACTATAATTGAGAATTTCAATAACCATTTTTCTACAGCTGGCCATGCTTTCCACCTGGCTACCCCAGTCAACAGCACTGCACCCCCTACAGCAACTCACCCAAGCCTTCCCCATTTCTCCTTCTCCCAAATCCAGTCAGCTGATGTTCTGAAATAGCTGCAAAATCTGGACCCCTACATATCAGCCAGGCTAGACAATATGGACCCTTTCTAAAATGATCTGCAGAATTTTTTGCAACCCCTATTACTAGCCTGTTCAACCTCTCGTGTTGTCTGAGATTCCCAAAGATTGGAAAGCAGCTGCGGTCATCCCCCTCTTCAAAGGGGTGGGGACACTCTTGACCCAAACTGCTACAGACCTATATCTATCCTACCCTGCCTTTCTAAGGTCTTCGAAAGCCATGTTAACAAACAGATTACCGACCATTTCGAATCCCACCGCACCTTCTCCGCTATGCAATCTGGTTTCAGAGCTGTACATGTGTGTACCTCAGCCACGCTCAAGGTCCTAAATGATATCTTAACCGCCATCGATAAGAAACAATACTGTGCATCCGTATTCATTGACCAAGCCACGTCTTTCGACTCTGTCAATTACCACATCCTCATCGGCAGACTCGATAGCCTTGGTTTTTCAAATGATTGCCTCGCCTGGTTCACCAACTACTTCTCTGATCGAGTTCAGTGTGTCAAATCGGAGGGCCTGTCGTCCGGGCCTCTGGCAGTCTCTATGGGCGTGCCACAGGGTTAAATTGTTGGGCCTACTCTCTTCTCTGTATACATCAATGATGTTGCTCTTGCTGCTGGTGAGTCTCTGATCCACCTCTACGCAGACGACACCATTCTGTATACTTCTGGCCCTTTGGACACTTAACAACCCTCCAGATGAGCTTCAATGCCATACAACTCTCCTTCAGTGGCCTCCAACTGCTCTTAAATACATGTATAACTAAATGCATGCTCTTCAACTGATCGCTCCCTGCACCTGCCCGCCCACCCAAGATCACTACTCTGGATGGTCCTGACTTAGGTATTTGTAGTTGTCCACATATTCTAGGTGTCTGGTTAGACTGTAAACTCTCCTTCCAGACTCAGATCAAATCCAAAGTTAAATCTAGAATTGGCTTCCTATTTCACAACAAAGTATCCTTCACTCATGCTGCCAAACATACCCTCGTACAACTGGCCATCCTACCAATCCTCAATGATGTCATTTACAAAATAGCCTCCAATACCCTAATCAATAAATTGAATGCAGTCTATCATAGTGCCATCCGTTTTGTCACCAAAGCCCCATATACTACCAACCACTGCGACCTGTATGCTCTCTTTGGCTGGCCCTCGCTTCATACTCGTCGCCAAACCCACTGACTCCAGGTCATCTACAAGACCCTGCTAGGTAAAGTCCCCCTTATCTCAGCTCACTGGTCACCATAGCAGCACCAACCTGTAGCACTCGCTCCAGCAGGTACATCTCTCTGGTCACCCCGAAAACCAATTCTTCCTTTGGCCGCCTCTCCTTCCAGTTCTCTGCTGCCAATGACTGGAACGAACTACAAAAATCTCTGAAACTGGAAATACTTATCTCCCTCACTTGGTTTAAGCACCAGCTGTCAGAACAGCTCACAGATTACTGCACCTGTACATACCCATCTATAATTTAGCCCAAACAACTACCTCTTCCCCTACTGTATTTATTTAGCTCCCTTTGCACCCCATTATTTCTATCTCTACTTTGCACATTCTTCCACTGCAAATCTACCATTCCAGTGTTTTACTTGTTATACTGTATTTACTTCACCACCATGGCCTTTTGCCTTTACCTCCCTTATCATCTCACCTCATTTTTCTCACATTGTATATAGACTCATTTTTCTACTGTATGTTTGTTTTACTCCATGTGTAACTCTGTTGTTGTATGTGTCGAACTGCTTTGCTTTATCTTGGCCAGGTCGCAATTGTAAGTGAGAACTTGTTCTCAACTAGCCAACCTGGTTAAATAAAGGTTATATATATATATATATATATATATTTTTTTTTTAACCACTCTGAAGTTTCTTCAGAAACCTTCCATCCGCATTCATTCAGTCATCCTTACAAATTAAGCAAATTAAGTTGTACAATTGTTGGACTGCAGTGTGGAGGAGTTGAATTATGGTTGCCACGGTGACAAACCTAAGCCCAGGGCGATATTATCTAGTACACTTCAGTTCCAGAGAAGGCGCTCAAAGCAACAGCATTCAGCTTTCCCTCCAGGTTCCAACAGTCTAAGATGAAATTCAAAACCAAATTCAAAAGCACTTGCTGTGACAGAATCTCCCAAAGCAGTGAGTGGTTTCTAGGAAGCTCTTATACATAATATATTTTCATGGATTTTAATTTACAATTCACTGAGGGGCTATGTGAATCTTCATGGCGCCTCTGCTACGGCAAGGAAAGGTCCATTTGTTGAAGCTGATTGGTCGATGAATTATCCTGGGGGGAAGAGGTTAAGTGGTAACTGATAGAAACAGTGAGCTACTGTCTCCACAGGGCTGGGGTTTTTAAAGGGAGTTCAGACTAGGGATTTTAAAGAAGAGAGCAGGCTTTTAAAAGGAGAGGTCAGGGCAGGCCATAGACTAAGACTAGAGAAAAAAAGCCAGTCTGCCTTTAAACTGTGGGAGATTCTGCCTTGCAGAGCGAAGGTTGTGAATCGTGCTGATGATAACCTCTAGACACAGAGACTCATTGATCCAGACACAAAACAGCAGCAGACAAAGGCCGAGAGGCTAAAGTCTCCTCTGCTCCCTCTATTTTCTGTGTTTGGAATCTCTCACACACACAGCCTACCTCCTGCTCTGCTTTGTGGAAGTGCTTGACAAGGTTGTTCACTGCCTCCCTCGTATCCTCCTGCACCTGAGCAGAGGAGAGCTCTGAATGGAGGAGAGAGATGGCGGGAAGGTGGGAGGGAGAGAGGTAGAACGGGAGAGAGGAATTTAGACGTGACGATGGACAATGGCATGAAAGACGGGGGAGGAAAGATGGAGCATTAAAAATAAGGTATAGCAATGAATTACAGAAAATGTACATGTACTCATGACCATAGGAGAGATAAGATATTACACTTAATGGTTAATATAAAAAGTGTAATATCTGTTTGTTTTTTTAACTTTCCCTTCATAAAATTCCAGGTACAAACTGTTACCAGGTGTAGATGCTCAGTAAATCTGACCCTCAGTGTGTGTCCATACATACTGTTGCTGCGGCTCAGAGACCCCAGACTCCCCGTGCGTCCGCTCTGTGGGGGCGAGCCCTGCTCTGGGGGAGTCCCCGTCCACCTCCCAGAATCCTCCTCTCCTCCGGGCGACACCAGCTGACCAATCAGCACCCTCTCCAGGCTTCCGTCGCCCACACCTTTCCCCAGCCATCGGCCGCATGGGAACCTGGGAGGAGAGCGCAGGTAGAGAGAGATAAGAGGGTGAGAGGTTATATGTGAAACAGGGCAAAGGAGCAGTCAATTTTAAATTTGTTAATTCAGAATTTTGAGGCAGGATCACGTTCATTAGGGACCAAAGAGAAGGACAACCTGGGCTTGTCTAATCCGAAACACAAAATGTCCCTTTCCTGTTGCAGGCGGTTTTAAAGTAGTTTCAACAATAAAAAAGTGTGCAGTGCAAATGCAGATTTAACAGAAGAAACACCATATGCGTTTGTTACCTGTAGGTGTGTCCAGTGATCTCATTGTGCACAATCACACAGTCCACCAGACACTTTGCCAGCAGGCCAGAGTTCTCCTGGCCCAACTGCAGGGTGCTCAGTCTGCCCAGGTTCTGACACTAACACACAGAGGGACAGACTGGAATAAGAACAGAGTGTGCCAGCATGCGTGTGCGTATGTCTGTTTGATGGAGAATTCCTAAGCAGTAGCTTCCATCCGCTCCACCCAGCCCAGGGAAACAATGGGACTGAGCAGCTCACCTGGAAGATGATCTCCTGTGTGTTCTTGGGAATCTGTCTGACCCCGGAGTCACCCAGCTCGCCAGAAACACACACCCAGGGGTTGGACATTGTCATGGCAATGCTCAGCTTCTTCATGGGCGTTATGACAACACGGTACGGAATGCCTGAAGGGACAAGAGACGAGAACATTTACATTTGAGTCATTTAGCAGACGCCCTTATCCAGAGCGACTTACAGGTAGTGAACACATCTCACAGCAACGTTAGATGTTCATGGACTGTTTAAAAGGTTGCTTTAGTTTAAACCAGCTAAGAATGTTTAGATCCCAGAACATTTCTGGCACATTAATGGTAACGTTTCTCTATCCAGAATGACAGTGTTCT
The DNA here is from genome assembly GCF_023373465.1 of Oncorhynchus keta. Taxonomy (NCBI): domain Eukaryota; kingdom Metazoa; phylum Chordata; class Actinopteri; order Salmoniformes; family Salmonidae; genus Oncorhynchus; species Oncorhynchus keta. The sequence continues at coordinate 38,710,388 of NC_068446.1, read as the reverse complement.
TAAGACCATTCCTTCTTTAACACGTACCAGGAACGTTTTCAGAACTGCAGGGGGATGCTGACTTATATGAAGATAATATAATGATATTGCAGAAACATTAACTAAAACTTTAGAACGCTCTCTCATACAACCAAAATAGGAATTAGGAACCCAATGACATCATAGTAAAACTCCCTGTAGGATATTTTTTAAAACACACTCAAGTTGTGGTCTGATAATGATGGGGTCCCTGATTAGCCTGAGTACCAATCTTTTTAGCGAACATTCCATTCCACTCGCCATTGCCACAAACTGGCCGTATGCAGCCGGATTTACGGCGCAGTTGCTGATTGGTAGTTGGAAACAACATTAATAGTTTCCATGAAAATGTGTAAGATTGTTGTTCTTAATATCTTCACTGTTCCCTGCTTGCTAAATTCATGCATCTCCAATGCTCACTCACTCACCAGTCTAGCCCAATGTGTCCCAGAAGTAGAAACATTGTTTGGTCACTTATTTTGAGAAAGAAAATAGATAATTATACACACACACACACACACACACACACACACACACACACACACACACACACCTCTTGCTCGCTGGACATACAGTAAAAGTCTACAGCGTTCACAATGAACTGGCGGGGATGTTTGAATGGAGAGAGCTTTTCTTTGATGTGATCCCATTGGCTGGTGGCAAAAATGCAATAAACAGGAATCCTCTGGTCTCCCAGCGTCCAATGTTAATGTTTCCAATGAAATGTATTGTCAGAATGCCCAATGTTAATGCTCCCAATGAAATGTATTGTCAGAATGCCCAATGTTAATGCTCCCAATGAAATGTATGAATTAATTTAGTTAACATTCTATCAGTCTAATTTGCATAAACATTGTGATTGGATGATAGCTGTGCGGGTTATCGAATCAGGATCAAATCTTCTGACCCCTCGAGCTCAATAAGAAAGTTCATGTTTGAAGATTGCCAAAGATACTGACCTTTTTAGCAATGACAAGGAGTGGCATGTTAGCGAAAGACTGGTACCCAGGCTAATCCCTGATGAATTTGCTGTCACAAAAGGCTCCCCGGCCGCAAAAAGTCTGAAAACCCCCGCATTAGTGCACAAAAAAACCATCTCTCACTGGTACTTCTTCCGTTTGGTGCCGAATGAACACAGCCCTGTTGAATCTCCCAGACTTACTGATGGAGGTGAATTTGCGTGTGAAGCAGAGGTAGTCTACAGTGTTGAGCGACAGCAGGTGAAACAGAAACTGCTCCCTCTCCTCCTCACACAGCAGGAATGCATAAGGTTTATACAGCTGCCTGTAAGGAGAGGACAGAGGTTAACACACTCACAAATGAAGCATGCATCTGAAGAGTCATCGGTCTGTTACCCTTTTCACATTATCGTGCCGACCCCAACCGCGCCGGCTCAGATATTTTATTTTCACATTGTGCTTTCCAGCACGGTTCTAGTGACTATCCTGGATGTGCAACCAAGCCAGCTCAGTACAGCTTGGCTCTGCTCAGCTCAGTAGTGTCAAGAGGGTATATGTGATATGGGTGTGTACCTAATCAGGTCATGGTTGGCCAGGAGCAGTTTGAGGTGTTGTGAGAGCAGTTTCTTCTCCAGGGCCAGATGAATCCAGGCCCGGGCCTGACCCACTTCACCGAGATCCCCACTCATGGTCTGGATAAACCTGAGATGGTAAAACACATTCTATTCTGTTTTCAAAAGAGAGCAGTTTGTTGGGTTGGGTTGCGCTATCCTTTAGGAAAGCTGCCATGGTTTCAAAACTCCCTGTATTTGACCATAGTTACCGGAATCTTCTGAAATGTTGGTTATTAAGAGGTAATGGTCCTTTATACTTTAAAGTATATTTCTTTCATATTCTTTACATGTCCATTACTTTCTAGTAGATAGACCATGTGTTTCAAGAGAAAATAGCCTTCATGATAAAAAACATCGACATAATTTCCAATGAAATCCGCAACTTACAACTATAGATTTTTTCCACAACTGCCAAAAATTTACAACACAATATTGACATTGTAAAATAAATACAAAATGTTAAAATATTTCATTGTGAAACCCTTATATTAAAAACAGCAACAGTAATAATGGGTTACATTTGAGATCATGTTTTACAGCTTTGTGAATCCACACATTACCTCATATCCTGTACAAAGGAGCCCTTCGGCGGTGGAAGCCCCTCCTCCAGCCTCCTGCCGTCCGACCCATTGGACACTGTAACCAGGAAGAGCGTGATTGGCAGATGTGATCCCCTCACAGAGCATACCTAGCAAACTACTGTATTATCTGGTTAATGACTGGTGATTCTAGCAGACCAGACCAATAAAATAATACCAGATGGATATTACTTTACAACCTTCCTAATATCTACTGTATCTAGCCTGGTCCAACATCTGTTTCTGCTGCATGTCTAATTCCGATGATCATTGTCATCACAAACAGATCTGGGATCAGATTAGTATGCATCTACTCTGACCTGCACATTCAGCATTTGAAGGTGACTCCATCTTCTCCTCATTGGCCTGGTAGTGGAGCAGGTGGGACCACAGAGCCGACCTCCCCTGGACAGTACAAACACAAATCAACAGCACTCACAAAAGTTTAGGGAAACACATATATAAGTGTATTGCAGCATGCAGATTGCTCATTTGATGCCACCATTGTTTTGTACTTCCTGGAGACAAAGTCATCATTCGGATGATTATTGCTAATTTGCATGTCTGTTTGAATCCTGGGCTTCAGTGCACTTAGAAAGTATTCCCTTGACCCCCCCCCAACCCCAACTTCACACAATACCCCATAATGACAAAAGTATGGGGGTCATTGTCCTGTTGGAAAGTAAATCTTCGCCCGAGTCTAAGGTTATTTGCATTGAAGCAGGTTCTCATCAAGGATTTGCCTGTATTTGGCATTCATTCATCTTAACCGTCTCCCAGTCGCTGCTGATGAAAAGCATCCCCATAGCATGATGCTGCCACCACCATGCTTCACGGTAGGGATGGTGTTAAGACGGATGATGAGCTGTGCCTTGTTCTCTCTAGACATAGCACTTTGCATTCAGGCCAAAGAGTTACCTTTGTCTCATCAGACCACAGAATATTTTGCATTATGCTCGGAGTCTTTCACATGCCTTTTCCCAAACTCCAGGCGTGCGGTCATGTGCCTATTTCTCAGGAGTGGCTTCCATCTGGACACTCTCCAATTAAGCCCAGAGTGGTGAAGTGCTGTAGAGACTTGTCCTTCTGGCAGGTTCTGCCATCTCAGCCAAGGAACTCTGTAGTTCTGTTAGAGTGGTCATTGGGTTCCTGGTCACCTCCCTGACCAAGGTCCTTCTTGCCTGCTCAGTTTGGTCGGACGGCCAGCTCTAGGCAAAGTCTGGGTAGTTACATTTTTTATATTTCCTAATGATGGAGACCACTGTGCTGTTGGAAACGTTCCACACTCTAGAAATTGTTTAATACCCTTCCCCAGATATATGCCTCATTACAATTCTCTCGGAGATCTACGGACAGTTCCTTGGACTTCATGGTATAGTTTCTGCTCTGACATGCACTGTCAAATGTGGGACCTTATATAGGCAGGTGTGTTTTTCATGTTCAAACAATTGAATTAGACACAGTTGGACTCCAAATTAAGTTAAGTCAAGGATGATCAAAGGAAAATTGGATGCACCCAAGCGCAATTTGGAGTGTGAATTTATTTTCAATCAATTTGTAACATTTCAAAAAACATGTTTTCACTTTGCCATTATGGGGTATTGTGCCTAGATCGGTGAGAAAAAAACTATTTAATCCATTTTGAATTCAGGCTGTAATGTGGCTGTAACGTGGAATAAGTCAAGGGGTATGAATACTTTTTTGCCGTCCGTCTGCCTGCCCGCCCATGCGACTAACCTGTTTGAGCTGTAGCCCGTGGCCCCAGGTCCTCTCCAGCAGGTCACAGAGGCTGTGGATCAGTCTGTTCTCCTGCAGGCCTGTAATATTGGCCTCGCCCTGCCCCAGCTCCACACTCTCCTTCCCCATCCTTTCCATCAGCATATGCCTGGTCTGCACCCACACAGAGACACACAATCAGGGTTACATCATAATTCTAACACCTTTCTCCTAAAGTGTGCACTTGCACACACTCAGTAATGGATTTCAGGGTTTTAAATCCATGACAAGGAGGAGTGTGTAAGGGCATAGACAGCTTGGCTGACAACGTCACAAAAATAAAGTCATCAACAGGGCCGGAAGCTGAACGGTATGATTCTGGACGGTCAGATAGTTAGCAACAATGACAAGACGCTGCCAAGTGGGGAATTCTAGATGGCTCGTTTCAGCTCGTATCTTGTTATTGATACCATGTCTTTGTTTAGAGGTGTTTTGACTGATTTCATGTCAATGCTAATATGGCTAATTCGCTAGCTAGCTAACCAACCACTAACGTATTTGAGAGACAAAAAGTGCTCATTGTACCTACCTGGTCCTACCTATAGTTTATATATTGACACCATATGGATTTGAATGAAAAGCATTTGAATAAAAATGAAAAGGTGAAAGTAAGAAGCAAAAATAATTTCAAAATAGGCTACATGTCATATTAAAACAGCATTTAAACACTAAATAGGTCAGGAGCCTAAGGAGGAACGAAAATGAATTATTTAAGTTATATTATTTCAAGGCTATAGCCTACAAAAGAAACATTGTGAAACATTTGCAACACTAGGCTGGTAGGGACATAAAGCTAATTTAAACATAAAATCCTTAGTCTATAAATTGAGCATATAGCCTGTGACTTAGAATGAAATACAAATTAAAATTACTTAGTAATTTAATTTATTTTTAGAAACAGGAGTTTGGCCAGTCTCTGGATTCAGGCCCATGTGATGGTGCCTGGAGAGCAGGCCATGAGCAGTTCATATCCTGTCCACACTTGCAGAGCCACTGGGGATGCTAAACACCCTTTAGACCACTCTTTTCTTGTTCCTATAGGTAGGCATAAAGGTTTTTAGGCAAAATAACCCAATCAAAACGGAAGTCTCCTTGAACATCGTCCTTTACTTGTGGATGTTTAATGTAATGTAGCCAGTGTATGTAGAACAATGGCATCCGGTCTGTAACCTAATAGTTTAGCACCATAACAGCAGGTAGAATCCAGTCTGTAACCTAATAGTTTAGCACCATAACAGCAGGTAGAATCCAGTCTGTAACCTAATAGTTTAGCACCATAACAGCAGGTAGCATCCAGGACTTGTTTCGAACACACCGACAGCGTTATTTCATTTTGGGCCACCAGAATTATTCATTTCCAATGAAACGCTGCGTTTGTCTCGCAACAATGCGTTGCAGAGGCGGTTGCAGTACGTTCGGCGTGGTGCATACTGTTAGTGCATACTGTTAGTGCATACTGTTAGTGCATACTGTTAGTGCATACTGTTAGTGCATACTGTTAGTGCATACTGTTAGTGCATACTGTTAGTGCATACTGTTAGTGCATACTGTTAGTGCATACTGTTAGTGCATACTGTTAGTGCATACTGTTAGCAGTTGATGTTACTCTTCAATAACACAGACCCCAAAGCAAATCAGGGGGAGGAAATGAGGTTTATTCAAAGAGGACATATCATGCAGGGAGGTAGATGGTCATGCTCCCTGCCCTCAGTGATTATCCCCACAGAACAAAGAAACAGGATGTCATTTATAACCCCCCCCACCCTAGCCTGACCAATTAGAAGTCCTTGCAGTCCAACTGGGCCAATTGCCAAATAACAAGTGTGCTGCTCCAGACTCAGACCAATGAAAACATAGCACACCGAGCTATGAGATCAGGACTGACATTCTAAAAGATGTTGAACTGAAAATCAACTGTCTCCATTGATTGTTATTTCTAGTCTTCTCCATTGTGTATTTATCTTCAACATGTTCTTACAATACGTTGGATTTATAGAACGTAAGCGTCAAACTGTATTCGTAGACAGCAAAATCGATGTTGGTGTGTTCGAAGCATTACACATAACAGTGAACACTACGTCACCACACTCCCTCTTGGTCCTTATCTTGATTTAGAACCTGTGTGTTCTATACGTTTCTTTATGAAAATATAATATCATGTCATACTGCATGACAGTAGCAACAGCAAGGGGCTACAAATGCATTACTGGGGCAGGGATGCCCTGAGCTCCTGAAGTGAGCACTACTGGAGCGGGTGAGAAGACAGACGCTCCAGTCACATACTCTGCCCTGGGTGCACGTTTTGGTTTTTGCCCTAACACTACACAGCCGATTCAAATAATCAAAGCTTGATGATGAGTTGGTTATTTGAAACCTATTGCTAGGGCAAAAACCAAACCATGCACCCAGTGGGGGACCCAGGACAGACTGAGAATCCCTGCAATAAACTACAGGTATTACACATCTCGACACTGCTTCCATCTTGAGGACAGAATAACAGCACCCACACATTGGTTACCTCTGAAATGGCATCCTTTTCCCAATATAGTGCACTACTGAGGCTTTAGGCAAAAGTGGTAAACTATATAGGGAAAAGGGTGCCAATTTGGGGCACAGACAACCATTTGATTTTTAATATGCTGTCTTTACAATCCCGTAAGGGATGGGTTGCCAACTGGCGATTGACACGAAAATGAAAAAAAATGTGTTAAAAGGTGAGATTGACTTCATCACTACTTGTTTTTGTAAGAGGTGTTGACAAGCTGAATGCACAGAGTAGTCTGTTTAAACTACTAGAGCACAGCTCAGACACCAACGCATACCCCACAAGTCCAGAACAGTCTATGGGAGGAGCACAGTACTACATAGAGCCATGGAACTATCAGGTAACTGATGCCAGCAGTAGAATCAGGTAAAAATACCCCTTATGGAACAGCGGGGACTGTGAAGAGACACACAAATCTAACTCAATAAATCAATTTTACATCTCACTAAGATGTTTGGTGCAGTATTTATCAATATAACAATTTGCATGAAAACAAGTTCTCTCATTGAATCCCTACTGTTGACCAATCACTGACGAAGGGGTGTAGACTTCTGCCCCAAAATAGGCTGGCCTCTCAAAGAAAATAAAAAAATGTGCCCGAACAGCTGAATAAAATTAACAAAAACATCAACATGTCATAATCATAATATCTGCACAAACTCTACTGGCTGGGAAGCATTCAGATGCCTTAAGGAGACCCCTTACCTTCACACGACACTCCCTCAGCAGCCCCTCCACGAACCCACGCTGGGTTTGAGTGACAGCTGAGGGGGAAGGGTCAAGCAGCTTAGACTGGCATAGGATCCTCCTCCCCAGAGAGAACTTCTATTGGATGAACACAGAGAACAACAGCCAATCAGACAATACTAAAGTTGATTCCGAAAACAGCCAATAACTCCTTTTCTGGCCTATCCTGGGTTTGTAGATCAGACAGAAACAGAGAGGCACTACCTGGACTTGTTCAATAAGGCACATTTTCTTTTTCCCCGTTACAAATAGTTGTTTTATAAATGTTTTCCATCGTGTGCCCTTCTGAACACGGCCCAGAAGGCAGAATGGTGTTCACACAAAGAAAGGTAAAGGCATTACAATATTGTTTATGTCAGGTATGGGAAACGGGCTAGAGGTAGATTTTGGACTGTATAACTAAAGCAGGCATTTTACCTCTCTCTGGTCATTGTCCAGTCCTGAGGTGGTCTCAGTGGTCACTGGTCTCTTAGGGATGTAACGACTTGACCACCTGCACAGACACAATGTACGGTGTGTGTTTGTGTCGATAATTTGTGTGTGTAGGTAATTGTTGTGTACGTGTGTATATATGGGCGTGTGTTACTTACTTGTTGGTGTGGTGTCCCTGTGCCAATACATCAGCCTGTAGCCTGGGGAAGCAGCCCTGTTGGTGTCGGCCCTGGCCAATCCTCATGTCCAACAGGTGGGGGTGGATGGCCGTGTGGTCAGTCTTAAGCAGCCTGCGCTCCATGGCCTGGACTGGGAACCAGAGGATAATAGAGGTGGGGGATGTGAGTGGGGCCTACAGGAGAAGGCTGTAAGAGAGGGTCAGCCTCTAGTAACCTTTTCACACTAGTGTGCTGACCCAAGCCATACTGTGCTGCCTGATATTTTCCTGTCACAGAGACAATTCCATGATAACGGAATTACGCCGAATACCCATTGTCATTTCCAGGAACTATGCTGGATATGTAACCAGGCCAGCGCAGTAATAACAGCCATTTAGCAGACTCCGTTATCCAAAGCAACTTATATTCATGTATTTTTGTATGGGGTTACCCCAGCGGGAATCAAACCCACAACCCAGACATTGCAAGTGCCATGCTCTACCAATTGAGCCATACAGGACTCTGCTCAATAGTGTATTTTCTACATGTTCATTTCTAAATTCTCATTCCTCTGCAGTCCGACATCGAAGGACCATTTGTATAAGCCTCCTTTCACATCCAGAGTTGTAGATACAACGTCATACTGCATGTCTAATCTGGAAAGCTCTTTGTGCAGAAACAAGGTCATGTGTTGTCGTGATGTGGAAGTGGATCCCTATCTGGTTTGCTTTACAAATCCCACATTGCTGGGAAACACAGAGGGAGAGGAACTATTAAAACAGAGGCTGGAGCAGACTTAGTGGTGCAGTCTATGCAGAGCACTTGGCAGAACTTCAAAGCTGAGAGTCTCATTATAGGGACACAATGTACTGTTTTCCTCCTCATGTGCTACTTATCCTCCACCCCCCTCCAATACTCCACCCCTCTAGTATTCCCCATCACCTTCTCCCCCATTCATCTTTTTATACCTCTTACCATCAATGCCTCTTATTCCCTTCTCTCACTTTCTCCCCCTCTCGTGTCTACCTTTTCATTCTCTCAGATTGATACTGAACTCCCTTTCCCCAGAACAGAATATTCCCCATCCCTCTCATGTTCTGGTATTCTACGGTGCTCCTAAGTTTTCCCTCCTTTGTTTCTCTTCAGTGGAACTGAGGGAATATAGGGAATAGAAAGAAAGAAAATGACATGACATACAATGTGTGTTCTGTGGTTTTGGAGATGCTAATCCCTGCCTCCCAATGCCCTCCGTGCAAGGGGTCCCCAGTTTCCTTGAGGGGCAAAGTCAGGGGGCCAGGGCATTGTCAAATCATTTTTACACTGCAAATTGACAGCAAGACCCCCAAACATACATAGTATTTTACAAACAGAATTTCAGTATTTTTTTGCTCAGAAAACGTGGGGGCCGAATAGAATCACCCACAGGCCACTTATTGGAGAACCCTGCGCTATGCTTTGGACAAAGAACAAACAGAACATGTTCATCAGGCAACAACCCCCCCCAAAAAAAAAAAGTGGCCTGAAACAGTGATCTAAACTTGTCCAATAAGAAGCACTCATTGTGGTGTACAAAAGTTATATTCTTTATTCTGTTGTGTTCCCTAACAACCACATGCAGTAATAATGGGAAATATTGAATGAGTACTACTGTAGCACCCCTGAATCCAGTTTCCCCTGAACCCACCTGACTCATGGAGCACTGTACACTTCCTGTAGTGCCGGTTACCAGGATCATCCTCGAACGTGTTGTAGAGGCGCTCCCTCTCCAAGCGCCTGTCGAACACGCGCTGCAGTGGTTCCCGGTCTGCCCAGCGAGACAACACCTTGCTGTCTACGAACGATGAAAACATGGCCGTCTCCAGGAACCGAGACAGGAAGTGTAGGTGTGTGGCAGGCTGCGCCGACAGGAAAGAGCCCTGGGGATAGACAAACGCACAAGTCCACAAAATGTTAACTCTTCACTTAAAATCACTAACAGTGGTAGAATATTGCTTGTATCCTGAATGACAGCTTCCTGTCCATGCATGTTGGATTACTGACTGAAGGAGTAGGCTATGGATAGGAGAGTCTATGGTATTCATTCAGTGAATGATTGTTGATCGATCTTCATTACCTTATCAAAGTTGCTCGTTCCCTCACGGTTGCCCAGCCAGGACTCCAGGTCGGGAGCGCTGTGGATCACAAACTCTTCGTACCTCCCGAACATGGAGGTGAAACGCCCCGCAAACACCTCCCTCAGCTGCACGTTCATCTTGGCTGCCTTCAGCTCCTCCTCTTCCTCCTCAAACGCCCGTCCCAGCGTCTTCCCTCCCGCCATCCCCCCTCCTCCACACCTCCTGGCCAGTGCCTGCAGTCGTTCCAGCACAGCCAACTCCTCCCCTCCCAGGTTCCCGTTGCGCCGGTCTTCCATCAGGTCCTCCAGGACGAGGCTGCTGAGGCAGGGGGGAGCGGCGGGGGCGGGCTTTGTGGTTGTAGAGCCCCCGTATGGCTGGAGGCCGAAGCGCAGCAGCACCTCGTTCACTTCCTGGATGAGCTCCAGCTGGTCTGGGAAGAGGGGCAGGTCCTCGGGTAGATCCACACGGTGATTGTCAATGTCCACGAAGCACAGATTGGCCTGGAGAGGGGGATGGGAAGGCAACAGTAAATGTAAAAATCTGATTAACTATCATTATCAAATAAAAGGGACCTTTCCCAAAGTGTGCACATGCAAACTCCCCATCATGGATTTAGCAGTTAAGGATTGGCTGGAGGGAGTTTCCATCATTGCTAAATCTCAGACAGAGAGTGTGCAAGTGCACACTTTGGGAGAAGGCTGCGGAATCCTTGTTAAAATGTTCAAAAAGGGAACACAGACCCATCCTGGCAGAGTGGCACAACAAGCAACTCTTCTTCATGTAGATAATTCAGACTGTACAGAGGTCATTACCACTGATAAAATTAGGGCCAAGTATGCAAACATCCCATTAAGATCAGAGATTTAACTACGCTCGTTGACGTTAGAACACGATTAGATGTACATATCCTGGTCCCATAGGTCTTTGTGCTGTATAGCCAACTCTGTCCAAACAGATCTGGGACTATCACCTCATTCAGACACATTTTTTTATAAATGCAAAACCAGTCAGAAAAATGAGTCGAACTCTGGAGAGAAGCCGAGCAGGCACTAGCCTGGCACATAGAACTACGTCAGAGACTGACACCAAACCCTATTCAACAGGATTGACAGTGTGCTCTGCAGGAAGTTTTTCTTTTAACCCCATGTGATGACCGATTCACACAGACTACCGTTTGTTTACAATTCTACTTTAAAGGCCCACTCCTCAACTTGAAAAACAACAAGACAGTGATATTCTTTAAGAACGGGCATGAACAATGGGTATCATTCATTTAAGTTGTCAAACTTAACGTAGAATGTGCCTTTAAAGGATGATGTGATTCAAATGAGTCCCTGCTCCTCTTCTCATGGGAAAGGTGACAAACCCTCTATGATAAACCCCCCCCGACCTCGCAGTATGGTGGCCCCCCCGACCTCGCAGTATGGTGGCCCCCCCGACCTCGCAGTATGGTGACCCCCCGACCTCGCAGTATGGTGACCCCCACCACCACCTCGCAGTATGGTGACCCCCCACCACCTCGCAGTATGGTGACCCCCACCTCGCAGTATGGTGACCCCCCTCCCCCCACCTCGCAGTATGGTGACCCAATTCACTATGACAAAATCTGAGAACGTTCCACTGTGATGCATCAGCTAAATTCCATGAAAACAAATCTGTGCCGTTTAAAAAGCCTCGTCTTCGGGTAAGGATACAGAAAAAAAATGTATTCCATCCTGCTGGAAGGATGGAACTACAAGGAGAGGGTTGTATAGAAATACATTTACAATAGGACACGCTCTAGATGTGTTCTGCCATCTGCACTGCTACCTACCATGTTACCCTTATCCTCTCAAGCACACCCAGAAATAAAAATGGGCAATTCTTAAACCCTGTTAATTATTCACATTGTCCGATTTCTCTGGAAATGTGAAGCCAGGTGCCTGCCTTCCTCCCACCGTCGCCCACGGCTCAGCACTCTCCTTCTACTGGTGTATTTATGGGACAACTCTACCACTTCAAAGAAAACTCCTTGAGTTCTATCCTAAATGGCATCCTATTCCCCTACATAAAGCCCTATGGGTCCTGGTCAAAAGTAGTGCACTATATAGGGAATAGGACCTCATTTGGGATGCACAACCCTAGCAAAACGCTTATACAGCATGGTGTGATTTGGGGATTTGGGGAGAAGTGTAGGAGATCGCCTGAGGAGATGTGTGAATCTCTATATTTCGTCAGCACCAGAGAGCAGGGGGATATTAATATGCAACCAGAATAGGATTAATTTGTACAGGCACTGCAAGAATGTAGCAAATGTTACAGCGCTCTTTAACCGTCCGTTGTTACAGCGCTCTTTAACCGTCCGTTACAGCGCTCTTTAACCGTCCGTTACAGCGCTCTTTAACCGTCCGTTACAGCGCTCTTTAACCGTCCGTTACAGCGCTCTTTAACCGTCCGTTACAATTCCATTCTAATACTGTACCTCATTGGACAGCTCCAGAGTGGAGCGTTGGGCGCCGTCCCTCTGGATACCCATGAGGAAGGGCACTGGTGCATCCAGGAGGTGGTGCAGGGGAGCGGGCAGGATGGGCAGGTAGATATGCTGCCACTGGAACGGGAACAGCAGGGTGGTGATGCCCTCTGCCACAGTCATCAACCGCTGGTAGTCTGAAGACAGAGAGATGGAAAGACGGAGGGAATTGGACCGCAGGTGTACTAATGTGTTGTATTGTTGTTAAGTTGTTGTCGTCAACCTTTTGATAGTATGGGAGACCGAGACGGAGATTTTAAATTGTTGCTGATTTGAGGAATTTGACCCTGGTGGTACTCATATCATTGATACATGTGTTGCATTGTTGTGGTGAAGTTTTAGTTACGATTAGGTTGTGGTCTGAATCTCAAAAGTGTGCACTCATACAGTCACCACCATGGACTAGTGTTGGGTTGCCAAACCCCAGTCCTCCAGCACCCCGAACAGCACATGTTGTTGTAGCCCCAGACAAACTCACCTGAGGGCATGAGGGCTTGATTATTAGTTGAATCAGGGGAGTTTGTCTGGGGCTACAACAACGTGTGCTGTTCGGGGTACAACTCCAGTACCGATCTAATACTTTAAAGTGCATGATGGGAATTGAACATGTTTAGAGTGAAGGTTAGAAGGGAAAATAAACTTAGGTTGTTGATCTTTCAGCAAACGCTGCCTGGTCCTTTGGTCCTCACCTTGTGAGTAAAGCAGGATCTGGGTCTCCAGCAGCACAGAGGTGAGCAGTCTCACCAGATTCTCCACCCCCAGCAGAGAGAAGGCCTCTCCCAGTGGGTAGTCCCCCAGCGGGAGCTCCTCTGGGCCGGGCTGCTGGCACACGATGGGCCCCTGGACCCCGTGGAACCGGAGCGACCGACCAGGCGGCGGCGCGGGCACCTCATACAGGATGTTGTGGATGTAGCTCTCTAGGGGCAGCGGCGGGGCGGCATGCGATGTCACCGCCTGGTGCAGCTGGGACAGGAAGTGGCGGGCGGCGAGGAGGAAGGGGAGGGGCGTCAGGAGGCAGAGGGCCTTGGAGACATACAGGGTGTCCCGGGCCGGCTGGAAGGAACCCACTGTGCAGCCTAAACAAGCGATCAGGGGACGCTCTGCCAGGGAAGCAGCATCCGACTCGTCCAGGCTGCTCACCAGAGAGTCCATGCTGGATGTGGAGGGGGAGGAGGCGGAGGAGGTAGAGCGAGATGAAGAAGAGGTGGTGTGATGCTCGACGTGGTGCATCTGATGGAGGGTCTGCATCGCCGCGGTGATCTGGGCGCTCGTCACCTCCTCGTAGTACACGTGCACAAAGCCGTAGGAGTGTGTGCCGTCATCCCGAGCGACCGTGAAGGAGTGGAAGCGGGAGTCGCGGCTGTCCGTCTGACTACGGAATGACAAGCCTCGTGGCATGCAGAGCTGGGGAAAGAGAGAGAGATGAGGATGGAGTATCGAGAGAGATGGAGACAGAGACAAAGGGAGGAGGAGACAGAGGGGAAGGGTGATATGGGAGGAAAAAAACATTTAAGATGAGTGAGAGGAAGGAGGATGAAGAGGTGGTGGGGGAGAGATATGGACAGAAGAGATGGGATGTTTTAGAGGACATAGCAGAGGAACAAAGGAGAAAAGGTAGAGAGCGGTAGGAGGTGAAGAGGAAAAATACAGAAAGAATGACAGTGTCAACTGCCTTCAATAACATGTTCTTTTATCAAACACACAAGGAATTATGGACAGGGATGAGGGGTCAAATCATTCTGAAGAGACTCCAGTCTGACAAATAAAATTGAAGACTAGTGGGGGGGGTTTAAAGAAAGAGGGCCCTTATTTGCCTCCGTCTCAGGCACTACATCACAGTACTTGAGGTGTCACTACAGACACGATTTCGATCCCGGACTGTCACAGCCGGCCGCGAAAGGGAGACCCATGAGCCGACACACAAGTTGTGTAAAAGTCGTTAAAATAAAGGACAAAGGGGTCTTGTTTGTGGAGAGTCAGAGCTGAGTGTGGCTCCATGAAAAGGTGCTCTATCCATCTGTTAAAGTACTTCAGTGTCTGTGCTCACAACAGCTTCATGAAAAACTAACATTTGTTTATTGGTTCATTTAAAATTAGATGCTGTCGAGTTCCTGCCTAGTGCTTTCATTATCCAGACAAGAATGTTCCATTAAAACAACTTATTTTATTATTGAAATGCCATACATCTTGAAAGAAACTAATGTCTCAAAAATGCTTCTTAAAAATTATAACACTTGAAACAGAAAATATTCTCATTTGCATAAAAGAGAAATGCATTGTGGTACTGAAGAACAAAACAAAGGGATATCACAGCAGTTCCAAACAATCAGCTTTTTGTTTATTACTTTCAATTGGTTCAATTACTAATTTACACTGACAGATTTACGACAACATCGTTAAACCCCAAAAACGTACATTAACAAAACAATAGTGCACAAACCGATAAAGTCCCCGATTCTGTAACAGAATGTCCACAATAAGCTGCACTGTAATTTAACATGACACACGTTGTAATGAATGCAATACATGAAGCTGTTTTCACATGGACACATTACAACCATCTCTAGAAAGGGCTAAAACAGTCTAAATAACATAAAAATAATGACTTAACCCTCTTCTCTGTATATATATGTTCTCTAAACGTATCGTAGCTCCACTGTCTTACCATGTTGACTACATCTCTGTTGAAGGGACTCCTGTCTGTGCTCTCAGGGTAGTGGGCCAGAACCTTGGACCTGAAGGACCTCCGGATGGGGCTCTGCTCAAAGCTCTCACCTAGCAAAGAGATGAGAGAAGACAGACAGATGTTGAAATAGAGAGGGGGAGGGTAGAGACAATGAAAGAGTCAGCGTTGCAATACTGGCACAGACAAAATCAGAGGGACAAGTGACCTTCATCTTCTTAGTAAGGGGACATGGTGGAGAACACTGTGGTTACCAGACAGGGTTAGGATTTAATATCAGAGACAGCACAACGTTTACCCTTCATTTGACACCAGCGAAAAACCATGTGTGTTTAATCCCTTTATTGAGCGAGAGGTGAGATTGTAGAGGGTCGAGACAGAAGCAGAGACCAGAGCAGGATCTTAAGGTAGCCCGCTAGACATTTTCAGACAGGGCTAGTAGAAAATGTGGTCCTACTGTGAAGATGGGAAGCCCTGGGAGACCCAGATCACAACCACCCCAGCAGAGCTTCCACAGCAGCTGCTGCACCCGCCATCCCCTCACGCCGCACCCGCCATCCCCTCACGCCACACCCGCCATCCCCTCACGCCACACCCGCCATCCCCTCACGCCACACCCGCCATCCCCTCACGCTGAAAATGAGTATTGGTTGTAGAAGCAGGAGCAATGCACAGAATGGATCCCAAATTAACGGTTTACAGTACATGCTGAACCTGGGGTCTGATAAAAAAATAAAATAAAAAGATTATCCTTGGTTTGGCACTGAAGAGAAGGAAATAATTCCTTTAAAAAAATTAGAGGCCATTTGAGTGAGTCACCAGTGACAGCACTTCCTCTGACCTTGATGTATTACCTTGTCTGCCTGATGCATCTCCTGCCTCTCACTGTCCCCTGCGTCAGCTGCCTGATCCACTTACATAGAGCTGTCTGTCTGTCTGTCTGTCATATATATATATATATATATATATCCTTGTGGGTACCAGAAAAGTCCCCACTGGGAAAGTAAAACAAGAAATTGTACCAAGTGGGGACATTTCCCATGTCCCAAAGACAAAGGCTATTTTAGGCTTACAATTAGGGGTTAGGAAAAATAGTATTTTAAATTTAAATAAGATGTTAGGTCCCCACAAGGATAGTAAAGCATAGCCTGTGTATGTAAGACATGTAAGACACAGGGAAGTACACTCACTACCTCATTTAAAGCATCACAGTCACTCTCCTTCCCTTGAGTGCACCACTCTTCACAATACTACTCTGCCTGGCATTTGCGCACACACACACACACACACACACACACACACACACACTGCTCAAAAACACATCTTGTAATCTAATGCTTTGACGCATATACACTTATCCAGCCAGATTCCAGCATTCCACCTGCTTCTCCGATGACGCACGGAAAGCCGAGAACAGTAAGGATACCGAAGGCAAGAGACGGAGCAAAACTGAGAATTGCTTTGCTTTGAATCAGGCTGGTGGGTGGGTAGTAATGAAGGTTGGGCTTTGCATCAGGCTGGTGGGTGGGTAGTAATGAAGATTGGGCTTTGCATCAGGCTGGTGGGTGGGTAGTAATGAAGGTTGGGCTTTGCATCAGGCTGGTGGGTGGGTAGTAATGAAGGTTGGGCTTTGCATCAGGCTGGTGGGTGGGTAGTAATGAAGGTTGGGCTTTGCGTCAGGCTGGTGGGTGGGTAGTAATGAAGGTTGGGCTTTGCGTCAGGCTGGTGGGTGGGTAGTAATGAAGGTTGGGCTTTGCGTCAGGCTGGTGGGTGGGTAGTAATGAAGGTTGGGCTTTGCGTCAGGCTGGTGGGTGGGTAGTAATGAAGGTTGGGCTTTGCGTCAGGCTGGTGGGTGGGTAGTAATGAAGGTTGGGCTTTGCATCAGGCTGGTGGGTGGGTAGTAATGAAGGTTGGGCTTTGAATCAGGCTGGTGGGTGGGTAGTAATGAAGGTTGGGCTTTTCATCAGGCTGGTGGGTGGGTAGTAATGAAAGTTGGGCTTTGCATCAGGCTGGTGGGTGGGTAGTAATGAAGGTTGGGCTTTGCATCAGGCTGGTGGGTGGGTAGTAATGAAGGTTGGGCTTTGAATTAGGCTGGTGGGTGGGTAGTAATGAAGGTTGGGCTTTGAATCAGGCTGGTGGGTGGGTAGTAATGAAGGTTGGGCTTTGCATCAGGCTGGTGGGTGGGTAGTAATAAAGGTTGGGCTTTGAATCAGGCTGGTGGGTGGGTAGTAATGAAGGTTGGGTGCTAGGAAGAAGAGAAATAAACATCCTAAAATGCAGGACTACCTGAAATTGTCCAAAAAGACACGCTTGTATTCGCTGTCCATTGCATAACAATCTGCTACTGTGTGTGCACTACTGAATAAGACTCTGGTGGGTGGGTTGTGCCCATGCAATGTTATGAGAACAGGGCAGCCATGTAGGATATCAGTATGATAAGGAAGGGATTCAGAGCTGGTATTAAAAACGACACCATCTTGCCGAGTGTTGTACCGTTACCGATTCTCTATTTGATTTTAAATCAAGGGACACGGCATGCAGATATGTGATGAGTCATCAGTGTGGTCTTTGTGTTTATCTACCAGGCCTTGATCTTCCTCAGGGCCTCGTCGTCAAGAAGAGAACGATGTCTGGTTGCCATGGTAGCCATCTCCACTGGCATTACGGTTATCATGGCCTTGAAGAAGCCAGTCATCAGCTGATGCAATTAGTTGGGTGAACACACACACAGTGTGAAAGCTATTTAACCCAAACCATGCCTGGGATTGTTATTTGGGTTTCACTGCTCAGTGCTCATGTGGACTCGCTGAACCGGTTCTTCTCATGCCTTACCGTGAAAACACAAGCACTGGAAATTAATACTTTCCAGAGTGTTGTGTCAGAGATGGAAGTCAAATAGCTGGAAGTCCCCGTCACCCAGACACTGCGACGTCCCCCAGACACTGCGACGTCACCCAGACACTGCGACGTCACCCAGACACTGCGACGTCACCCAGACACTGCGACGTCACCCAGACACTGCGACGTCACCAGTCACCCAGACACTGCGACGTCCCCCAGACACTGCGACGTCACCCAGACACTGCGACGTCACCCAGACACTGCGACGTCACCCAGACACTGCGACGTCACCCAGACACTGCAACGTCACCAGTCACCCAGACACTGCAACGTCACCAGTCACTGCAACGTCACCAGTCACCCAGACACTGCAACGTCACCAGTCACCCAGACACTGCAACGTCACCAGTCACCCAGACACTGCAACGTCACCAGTCACCCAGACACTGCAACGTCACCAGTCACCCAGACACTGCAACGTCACCAGTCACCCAGACACTGCAACGTCACCAGTCACCCAGACACTGCAACGTCACCAGACACCCAGACACTGCAACGTCACCAGTCACCCAGACACTGCAACGTCACCAGTCACCCAGACACTGCAACGTCACCAGTCACCCAGACACTGCAACGTCACCAGTCACCCAGACACTGCAACGTCACCAGACACTGCAACGTCACCAGTCACTGCAACGTCACCAGTCACTGCAACGTCACCAGTCACTGCAACGTCACCAGTCACTGCAACGTCACCAGTCACTGCAACGTCACCAGTCACCCAGACACTGCAACGTCACCAGTCACCCAGACACTGCAACGTCACCAGTCACCCAGACACTGCAACGGCCCCCAGACACTGCAACGGCCCCCAGACACTGCAACGGCCCCCAGACACTGCAACGGCCCCCAGACACTGCAACGTCCCAGGCCCCCAGACACTGCAACGGCCCCCAGACACTGCACGGAATCTCAACACCACAGGATCCCACTCCAGCATGGCTGGATTTCTCAAGGGGCGTTTAGTCAGAGTCACGACAGTACTCAGCCTCAGTAAGAGGACCATGTTACGCCACATAATAATAATAAATAATAATAATAATAATAATAACATATTACCATTTCATTATCAAACTGGAGGCTTTTTCAGTAGGCACAATTACAGAACAAAACTAAAATGGGAAGGCAGTAACAGACCTTGTCCAATAAAAAAAAAATGGCTCAACTTGGTTTGTTGAGAAACATTTTAACATTTTGTTATGGTGTGCTCTAATGAATATTGCTGATTGATCACAGGATGACATCTGGTTTTCATTGGTCTAATAGATGTCATGTTTGAAGATTCCAAACGCATACAATTTCATAGGATCCTAGTAGGCTTACTGACTGTTAAACACCCAATTCTCATACAGGAGCTATACAGACAGGAGGGATCGGACACCTAAAGACGATGAAACAGCGGACATATTTGAACGTATGATTAACAGTCATGCGCAGCTTTTCATCCTCCAAACGGACAGATAGAGACAGGGATGACTGGATGAGTGAGAAGATTTCATCCTTGCCTAACTCAATTGCTCCAACACGTTCAATTCATCATACCCTTGGATGGGCAGATGAGGAGGAGGAGGAGAACGAGAGAGATGGAGGTGGGTTGAGAGATGAAACAACACGAATGAGCAGACACGGTCTCTCATTCAATGAGCAGACACTGCCTCAATTACAAGATCCTCCTACGTCTGTCTCCTGGTTGAATAAATGTATCAGATGTGGTTTGCCGAACTATGCTTTCTCAAATTATATATCTAACCTTGCCCCCAGACTGGAAGACTTGTGTGAAGGCTTTCGCACAGAGGGATAACACATTCTTGAGAAAGGAGGACTCGGGTTTGATCATTGATTTGTTCCAGAAGCAACCAAGAGTTCACAAGATAAATGTTAGTCACCAGCCTTTCATATTCAGTTGCATGGAACATAGCCTAAATCGGACTTCAGTCCATCCTTGTCTTCCTGTTTGCGACATTTCAGCATCCCTGACCATCCCACTGTGGTTCCCGTCTGACACCGATGTCATTCCCTGCGAGAGTCACCCGTCCGTTTGGAGCCGGGAGCTGAAACCATGGCGACCCGGCATTCCAGCCGGGAACATCATGTGAAATGTGATTAGGGCTGCAGAAACAGAGGCATCTATTGAGGGGCCAACAACAGAAGATTGTTTCTTTCAAGTCACTCTCCAATTACAAAACACACATGAAAATAAGGCATCTCTCAAAAAAAACATTCACCATCGACAGATATGCAGACACACACACACCCCTCAAAGCAACACATCTATCTGCAGACACACACACCCCTCAAAGCAACACATCTATCTGCAGACACACACACCCCTCAAAGCAACACATCCATCTACCGACACACACAAATCCATGAAAGGCAGTGCTGCCTTGCTGCAGCAGAGATTAGTATGACCTGATGTTACATAAGCAGACAGGTGAAGGCCAGATCCACTAGCAGCAGCAACCCCCCCATCCTTTCCTTTTCACTGACAAACCTGATAAGGTGATCCTCAGCAGGGGGTGTTGTGAATGTGAGGGGGGTGTAAGGGTAGGGTTTTTCACATCCTGACACAAACACCAGGCTAGATAGGATGTATGACGACAGTCTTGGAGGGTTACATGTGTCCGGTTACCACCCCACCATGTTCCCTGGATGCTCAGTCCCCTGTCCTTCTCCCCCACCTCCATAAAGAATATAGGATGTGACTGTGTGTTCTGTGAATTTCACAACGACAGAGAGCCAGTAGGAAGATGGTGCAGATTGTTCTATTCTGAATAACGCATTCCTTGCCTCTTCCTCACTTGGGACTTGAGAGAATCCAGTATACCAGAGCTTGCAATATACAATTTACACACCACAGGGATTCTTTCCCAGCCCCCTCCCTTTGTGCATGACAAGTAATTTTTCCAACAATTGTTTACAGATTATTTCACTGCATTACAATTCCAGTGGGTCAGAAGTTAATAATAATAATAATAATAAATGCCATTTAGCAGACGCTTTTATCCAAAGCGACTTACAGTCATGTGTGCATACATTCTACGTATGGGTGGTCCCGGGAATCGAACCCACTACCCTGGCGTTACAAGCGCCATGCTCTACCAACTGAGCTACAGTAGTAGACTCAAGTTATACATACACTAAGTTGACTCCGCCTTTAAACAGCTTGGAAAATTCCATAAAATTATGTCATGGTTTTAGAAGCTTCTGATAGGCTAATTGACATCATTTGGAGGTGTACCTGTGGATGTATTTTAAGGCCTACCTTCAAACTCAGTGCCTCTTCGCTTGACATCATGGGAATATCACAAAGAAATAAGCCAAAATTGTAGACCTCCACAAATCTGGTTCATCCTTGGAAGCAATTTCCAAACACCTGAAGGTATCACGTTCATCTGTACAAACACTAGTAGGCAAGTATAAACACCATGGGACCACGCAGCTGTCATAGCGCTTAGGAAGGAGACGAGTTCTGTCTCCTAGCAATTAACGTACTTTGGTGCGAAAAATGCAAATCAATCCCAGAACAACCAGCAAAGGACCTTGTGAAGATGCTGAAGAAAACAGGGGAAAAAGTCTATATCCACATTAAAACGTGTCCTATATCGACATAACCTGAAAGGCCGCTCAGCAAGGAAGAAGCCACTGCTCCAAAATCGCCATAAAAAGCCAGACTACGGTTTGCAACTGCACATGTGGACAAAGATTGTACTTTTTGGAGAAATGTCCTCTGGTCTGATGAAATAAAAATCGAACTGTTTGGCCATAATGACCATCGTTATGTTTGGAGGGAAAAGGGGGATGCTTGCAAGCCGAAGAACACCATCCCAACCGTGAAGCACGGGGGTTGCAGCATCATGTTGTGGGGGTGATTTTCTACAGGAGAGACTGGTGCACTTCACAAAATATATGGCATTATGAGGAAGTAAAATTATGTGGCGACATTGAAGCAACATCTCAAGGCATCAGTCAGGAAGTTAAAGCTTGGTCGCAAATGGGTCCTCCAAATGGACAATGACCCCAAGCATTGTCCACTTCCAAAGTTGTGGCAAAATGGCTTAAGGACAACAAAGTCAAGGTATTGGAGTGGCCTTCACAAAGCCCTGACTTCAATCCTATAGAAAATCTGTGGTTAGAACTGAAAAAGTGTGTGCGAGCAAAGAGGCCTACAAACCTGACTTAGTTACACCAGCTGTCATTAGGAACGGGCCAAAATTCACCCAACTTATTGTGGGAAGCGTGTGGAAGGCTACCCAAAATGTTTGACCCAAGTTAAACAATTTAAAGGCAATACACTCAATTAGTATTTGGTAGCATGTAAACTTCTGACCCACTGGGAATGTGATGAAAGAAATAAAAGCTGAAATGAATCATTCTAATACTATTCTGACAATTCACATCCTTAAAATAAAGTGGTGATCCTAACTAACCTAAGACAGGGAATTTTTACTAGAGTTAAAATGTCAGGAATTGTGAAAAACTGAGTTTAAATGTATTCGGCTAAGGTGTATGTAAACTTCTGACTTCAACTGTACATACATACATAATCTCATATTTGGAATGAGAAAGGAGGATTCAAGAAAGCTACACTGAAGACGATTTTCTAAAAGCAGTGGGTGACTGATTACCTAACGATCAACTGCTAGGGGAGAACAAATGGTGGCGATTCAACATTTAAAAGAAAATTAGGATTTAACAGAAAAATATGACTGCCGATATTCTGGTCAGCCGACAGGAAGGCCAACCACTGCTTTAGGCATTCATCTTCGCGGTAAGTCTTTTCTCTTAGAGATAATGTCATGAGAGTCTAGCCATATAGCTCCTGATGTGACCACTCCCCCCAGGTTAGAGCGCACCACCGCAGCGTCACTGTGGTTGACTGTCATGGTCACCATGGCAATCCGATACCCTCCACCACTGCATCCAGGAGACCAGACCAGAAGAGGCTCCGACAACCACAAAGGAGTTGGCTACAGAAGAAACGAACTGGCAGCCAGGGGAGTGTTCCCTACATTGGGTGGTGTTCACTACATAGGGTGGTGTTCACTACATAGGGTGGTGTTCACTACATAGGGTGGTGTTCACTACATAGGGTGGTGTTCACTACATTGGGTGGTGTTCACTACATAGGGTGGTGTTCACTACATAGGGTGGTGTTCACTACATAGGGTGGTGTTCCCTACATAGGGTGGTGTTCCCTACATAGGGTGGTGTTCCCTACATAGGGTGGTGTTCCCTACATAGGGTGGTGTTCCCTACATAGGGTGGTGTTCCCTACATAGGGTGGTGTTCCCTACATAGGGTGGTGTTCCCTACATAGGGTGGTGTTCCCTACATAGGGTGGTGTTCCCTACATAGGGTGGTGTTCCCTACATAGGGTGGTGTTCCCTACATAGGGTGGTGTTCCCTACATAGGGTGGTGTTCCCTACATAGGGGAGTGTTCACTACATAGGGGAGTGTTCACTACATAGGGGAGTGTTCACTACATAGGGGAGTGTTCACTACATAGGGTGGTGTTCACTACATAGGGTGGTGTTCACTACATAGGGTGGTGTTCACTACATAGGGTGGTGTTCACTACATAGGGTGGTGTTCACTACATAGGGTGGTGTTCACTACATAGGGTGGTGTTCACTACATAGGGTGGTGTTCACTACATAGGGTGGTGTTCACTACATTGGGTGGTGTTCACTACATTGGGTGGTGTTCACTACATTGGGTGGTGTTCACTACATTGGGTGGTGTTCACTACATTGGGTGGTGTTCACTACATTGGGTGGTGTTCACTACATTGGGTGGTGTTCACTACATTGGGTGGTGTTCACTACATTGGGTGGTGTTCACTACATTGGGTGGTGTTCACTACATTGGGTGGTGTTCACTACATTGGGTGGTGTTCACTACATTGGGTGGTGTTCACTACATTGGGTGGTGTTCACTACATAGGGTGGTGTTCACTACATAGGGTGGTGTTCACTACATAGGGTGGTGTTCACTACATAGGGTGGTGTTCACTACATAGGGTGGTGTTCACTACATAGGGTGGTGTTCACTACATAGGGTGGTGTTCACTACATTGGGTGGTGTTCACTACATTGGGTGGTGTTCACTACATAGGGTGGTGTTCACTACATTGGGTGGTGTTCACTACATTGGGTGGTGTTCACTACATTGGGTGGGGAGGCAGGGTAGCCTAGTGGTTAGAGTGTTGGACTAGTAACTGGAAGGTTGCAAGTTCAAACCCCTGAGCTGACAAGGTACAAATCTGTCGTTCTGCCCCTGAACAGGCAGTTAATCCACTGTTCCTAGGCCGTCATTGAAAATAACAATTTGTTCTTAACTGGAATCTCCTCCCATCAAATCCTGTGATGCACTTGAGTGCTACTGGGTCATGTTCATTGATTATGACACAAAATGTTTTTTTTTAAATGTTGAGCAACAGGAGAATTTTTTGGGGGGGATAGTACAAGTTAATCTCACTTATTTTCAAATGGTTTTCTTCGGTTACCAGGTAGAACAGAAAACCAGCAGGCTCTGGACCTCGTAGGGCAACTTCAGTCCTGACTGGTGTCACACTTTTACCCCAGCTAATACACCCATCTCCAATAATCTAATGATCTTCAGTTAAAAATGCAATTAGTTCAATTTTAAAAAGCCGTCTTTGCTAGGGATGGGAAAGCGTGACACCAATCCAGAATACCCTGGCCTACATGGTTGGCATCAGCCGTTCTCCTCTAATAACTACACAACCCCATCCCCCAGGGAGTGATGTGGCGAGTGTTCAGACTTTATAATGACAATAAAAACACAAAATATGCTGTAATCATGGATATAGAAATAGGCCAGGCATGGGACGCGCCAGTTCTCGGGGGCAATGCCCCAGTAAACACACCTGACTCCAATAATCAACTAATCATGATCAGTGTATAATTCTCACTGTGTGTGTTAGGAATGGAGAGCATGACACAACCCCGGCCCCGAGGACTGGAGTTGCCCATCAGTCAAAACTGTTAAATGTGAATTGATTGAGAAGGCAATTTTAAGGGATTTCTATATCTGCTCAGCTGTCACGACAATAAACACTCCCTGCTGACCGTCACGGTCTCAGCTGTTTTCCCGAAGTCTCACCGATACTGGATGGATAGGCACCATTGCACTTCTCACCTGACAGCTCGATAAAAAATAAAATAACTCGGACGGTCGCCCAGTCACTTTGATAAATCAATTGAAGACCTTTTGGTGATTTCACCTTCAATTGCGTTGGCAAATTCGGCAGTTAACGCTTTTTGAATGATTATTCTATATTATGTTATAATAGGCTATAAAGAAAACAATACTTACCAGCTAATTCTTCTGGTTCTAGACCAGACTCCGTATCCAATCCACACACCACGAAGTGCTGGGCGAAGCGGCACGAAGCCGAGCCTGTGGCAGAGTTAACCCCGCTCATCATCGGTTTAGATGTGATAGGCTACTCCGTCCGTCTCTATTCCACGCTCTGGATCTCCATAGTGTAGCCTACGCAGGTCAAGCGAGACGTTTCAAACGAACTCCTCGTATTATATTTGGGATGAAATGTGCTCTTCTGTTCTCCGTCCACGGTCGGCAGCCTAGTGTCAGCCCGTTTTTGATTGTGTTGTCGAGGCACAGGGAGCCTATTTTGGGGAGGATCTCAATTGCATTCTCCTTGCGTCCTTTCTCCACGCCTCCTTCTCAAAACCCATTGGATGAGAAAACCAGAGGTTCCTCCCCTCTGACCTTCTCCTCCAATGGGTTTTGAGGAGGAGAGAGGATACGAGTAGGACACTATTGAGATTTTCCCAAAGTGTGATAAAGGGAGGGAAGAGATGGAGGAGGGAAGAGAGGAGGAGAGAGAAGGAGGGGGGGGGAAGAGAGAGAGATTGAGGGGAAGAGAGAGAGAGGGCTGAGGGGGAAGAGAGAGAGAGAGGGAGGGGAAGAAAGAGAGAGAGAGAGCAGGGGTGGAAGAGAGAGCGAGGGAGGGGGAAGAGAGAGGGCGGGAGGGGGAAGAGAGAGAGAGAGGGAGGGGAAGAAAGAGAGAGAGAGAGCAGGGGTGGAAGAGAGAGCGAGGGAGGGGAAGAGAGAGGGAGGGAGGGGAAGAGAGAGAGGGAGGGGGAAGAGAGAGGGAGGGAGGGGGGAAGAGAGGGAGGGGAGGACGGAGGAGAGAGAAGGAGGGGGAGAGAGAGGGAGGAGGGGGAGAGGGAAGGGAGGAGGGGGAGGACGGAGGAGAGAGAAGGAGGGAGGGAGGGAGGGGGAAGAGAGAGAGGGGAAGAGGGAGGGGGAGGAGGGGGAAGAAAGAGGGGGAGGAGGGGGAAGAGAGAGAGGGAGGGGGGAAGAGAGAGGGAGGGAGGGAGGGAAGATAGCGAGAGGGGGAAGAGACAGAGAGAGAGAGAGGGAAGAGAGAGAGGGGGGGTAGGAGGAGGGAGGGTGGAAGAGTAAAAGAGGGGAAGACAGAGAGGGAGGGGAGAGATAGAGAGAGGGAGGAGGGGGAAGAGAGAGAGGGGGAAGAAGTAGAGAGAGGGAGGGGGAAGAGAGAGAGAGCGGGAGGGGAAGAGAGAGAGGGAGAGAGAGGGGGAGGGGGAAGAAGTAGAGAGAGGGAGGGAGAGAGAGAGAGAGAGAGAGAGAGAGAGAGAGAGAGGGGAAAAGAGAGAGGGAGGATGGTTGAAAATGAGAGGGAGGGGAGAGAGAGAGGTGGAAGAAGTAGAGAGAGGGAGGGGAAGAGAGAGAGAGAGGGAGGGAGGGGAAGAGAGAGGGAGGGGAAGAGAGAGAGTGCGGGACGGGGAAGAGAGAGAGCGCGGGACGGGGAAGAGAGAAAGAGGGAGGGGAGAAGAGCGCAAGAGAGGGGAGAAGAGAGAGGGGGTGGGGGAGGGAGGAAAAGAGAGAGAGAGGGAGGGGAAGAGAGAGAGGGGGGAGAGAGAGAGGGGGAAGAGAGAGGGGGGGAGAGAGAGAGAGGGGGGAGAGAGCGAGGGAGGGGAAAGAGAGGGAGGCAGAGAGAGAGGGAGGGAGGGAAGAGAGCGAGAGGGTGGGAAGAGACAGAGAGAGGGGGAAGAGAGAGAGAGAGAGGGGGTATAGAGAGGGAGGGGGAAGAGGAAAAGAGGGAGAGGGAAGAGAGGAGGAGGGGGTTAAGAGAGAGAGAGAGACCCCAAAAGGCCTGTGGTGTTGATGGTATCCTCAATGAAATGATCAAATAACAGACAACAAATTCCAATTGGCTATACTAAAACTCATTAACATCATTCTTAACTCTGGCATCTTCCCCAATATTTAGATCCAAGGACTGATCACCCCAATCCACAAAAGTGGAGACAAATTTGACCCCAATAACTACCGTGGGATATACGTCAACAGCAACCGTGGGAAAGTCCTCTGCATTATCATTAACAGCAGACTCGTACATTTCCTCAATGAAAACAATGTACTGAGCAAATGTCAAATTGGCTTTATTCCAAATTATCGTATGACAGACCATGTATTCACCCTACACACCCTAATTGACAAACAAACAAACAAAACAAAACAAAGGCAAAGTCTTCTCATACTTTGTTGATTTGAAAAAAAGCCTTTGACTCAGTTTGGCATGAGGGTCTCCTATACAAATTGATGAAAAGTGGTGTTGGGGGAAAAACATACGGCATTATAAAATCCATGTACGCAAACAACAAGTGTGCGGGTAAAATAGGCAAAAAAACACACACATTTCTTCCCACAGGGCTGTGGGGTGAGACAGGGATGTAGCTTAAGTCCTACCCTCTTCAACATATATATCAACAAATTGGCGAGGGCACTAGAAAAGTCAGCAGCAGCCGGGCCTCACCCTACTAGAATCTGAAGTCAAATATCTACTGTTTGCTGATGATCTGGTGCTTCTGTCCCCAACCAAGGAGGGCCTACTACAGCAGCACCTAGATCTTCTGCACAGATTCTGCCAGACCTGGGCCGTGACAGTAAATCTCAGTAAGACCGAAATAATGGTGTTCCAAAAAAAGTCCAGTCGCCTGGGCCACAAATCCAAATTCCATCTGGACACCGTTGCCCTAGAGCACAGAAAAAAAGATACATACCGTGGCCTAAACATCAGCAAGGCAAGAAGGGCATTCTATGCCATCAAAAGGAACATACAATTTGACCTACCAATTAGGATCTGGCCAAAAAGACTTGAATAAGTTATAGAACACATTGCCCTTTATGGTTGTGAGGTCTGGGGTCCGCTCACCAACCAAGAATTCATAAAATGTGACAAACACCAAATTAAGACTCTGCATGCAAAAATATCCTCTGTGTACAATGTAAACTCAGCAAAAAAAAAGAAACGTCCCCTTTTCAGGACCCTGTATTTCAAAGTTAATTTGTAAAGATCCAAATAACTTCACAGATCTTTATTGTAAAAGGTTTTAATACTGTTTCTCATGCTTGTTCAATGAACCATCAACAAGTAATGAACATACACCTGTGGAATGGTTGTTAAGACATTAACAGCTTACAGACGGTAGGCAATTAAGGTCGCAGATATGAAAACTTAGGACACTAAAGAGGCCTTTCTACTGACTCTGAAAAACACCAAAAGAAAGATGCCCAGGGTCCCTGCTCATCTGTGTGAACGTGCCTTAGGCATGCTGCAAGGAGGCATGAGGACTGCAGATGTGGGCAGGGCAATAAATTGCAATGTCCTTACTGTGAGATGCCTAAGACAGTGCAACAGGGAGACAGGATGGACAGATGATCGTCCTCGCAGTGGCAGACCACATGTAACAACACCGGCACAGGATCGGTATATCCGAACATCACACCTGCGGGACATGTACAGAATGGCAACAACAACTGCCCGAGTTACACCAGGAATGCACAATCCCTCCATCAGTGCTCAGACTGTCCTCAATAGGCTGAGAGAGGCTGGACTGAGGGCTTGTGGGCCTGTTGTAAGGCAACAACGCCGCCTATGGGCACAAACCCACCGTTGCTGGACCAGACAGGACTGGCAAAAAGTGCTCTTCTCTGTCGATTCGCAGTTGTGTCTCACTAGGGGTGATGGTCGGATTCGCATTTATCATCGAAGGAATGAGCGTTACACTGAGGTCTGTACTCTGGAGTGGGATCAATTTGGAGGTGGAGGGTCCGTCATGGTCTGGGGCTGTGTGTCACAGCATCATCTGACTGAGCTTGTTGTCATTGCAGGCAATCTCAACGCTGTATTTTACAGGGAAGACATCCTCCTCCCTCATGTGGTACCCTTCCTGCAGGCTCATCCTGACATGACCCTCCAGCATGACAATGCCACCAGCTGTACTGCTCGTTCTGTGCGTGATTTCCTGCAAGACAGGAATGTCAGTGTTCTACCATGGCCAGCAAAGAGCCCAGATCTCAATCCCATTGAGCACGTCTGGGATCTGTTGGATCGGAGGATGAGGGCTCGGGCCATTCCACCCCAGAAATGTCCAGGAACTTGCAGGTGCCTTGGTGGAAGAGTGCGGTAACATCTCACAGCAAGAACTGGAAAATCTGATGGAGTCCATGAGGAGGAGATGCACTGCAGTACTTGGAGAAGAGTCCCCTAAGTAAGCTGGTCCTGGGGATCTGTTCACAAACACACCCCACAGAGCCCCAGGACAGAAACTCATTTGGACCCAACCAAATCATGTGAAAACAAAATGATAATTACTTGACACATTGGAAAGAATTAACAAAAAAACAGAGCAAACTAGAATGCTGTTTGGCCCTAAACAGAGAGTACAGAGTGGCAGAATACCTGACCACTGTGACTGACCCAAACTTAAGGAAAGCTTTGACTATGTACAGACTCAGTGGGCATAGCCTTGCTATTGAGAAAGGCCGCCGTTGACAGACCTGGCTCTCCAAAGACAGGCTATGTGCACTCTGCCCACAAAATGA
Source organism: Oncorhynchus keta (assembly GCF_023373465.1). Lineage (NCBI taxonomy): Eukaryota > Metazoa > Chordata > Actinopteri > Salmoniformes > Salmonidae > Oncorhynchus > Oncorhynchus keta. The sequence goes on along the minus strand of NC_068446.1, from coordinate 38,680,449 downwards.
GGTGGAAACTGAGCTGCACTTCCTAACATCCTGCCCAATGTTTGACCATATTAGAGACACATAATTTCTCTCCGATTACACAGATCCACAAAGAATTCGAAAACAAACCTGATTTTGATAAACTCACATATCTACTGGGTGAAATACCACAATGTGCATCACAGCAGCAAGATTTGTGAGCTGTTGCCACAAGAAAAGGTCAATCAGTGAAGAACAAACACCATTGTAAATTCAACCCATATTTATGCTTATTTATTTTCCCTTTTGTACTTTAACCATTTGTACATCGTTACAACACTGTATATATAAAAAAAATATGACATTTGTATGTCTTTATTCTTTTGGAACTTCTGTGAGTGAAATGTTTACTGTTCATTTTTATTGTTTATTTCACTTTTGTATATTATCTACTTCACTTGCTTTGGCAATGTTAACATATGTTTCCCGTACCAATAAAGCTCCTTGAATTGAAAGAGGGAGGGGAGAGAGAGAGAGAGAGAGAGAGAGAGGGGAGGGGAGGGGGAGGAGAGAGGGAGGGAGGGGGAGAGAGAGGGAGGGAGGGAGGGGGAGAGAGAAAAGGAGGGGGAGAGGGGGGAGGGGGAGAAATGGAGGAAGGGGGAGAGAGAAATGGAGGGAGGGAGGTGGAGAGAGAGGGAGGTAAGGAGATGGGGGAGAGGGAGGGGGGAGTGAGAGAGAGCGGGAGGGAGGGAGGGAGGGAGATGGAGAGAGAGGGAGGTAAGGAGATGGGGGAGTGAGAGAGAGAGAGGGAGGGGAGTGAGAGAGAGGGAGGTAAGGAGATGGGGGAGAGGGAGGGGGGAGTGAGAGAGAGAGAGAGAGGGAGGGGGGTGCTTTGAGTAAAACTGTAAGACAGCGTGTTCCAGTTACCTCCAATATACAGCAAATGTGCACAGCCATTGAGTGGGACAACATTCCATAGGCAACAATCAACAGCCTGATCAACTCTATGCAAAGGAGATGTGTCGTACTGCATGAGGAAAATGGTCACACCAGATACTGACTGGTTTTCTGATCCACACCCCTTCCTTTTTTTTAAGGTCTCTGTGACCAACAGATGCATATTTGTATTCCCAGTCATGTGAAATCCATAGATTAGGGCCTAATGCGTTTATATCACTTGGTTGATTTCCTTTTTTGAACCGAAGTACTTGGGTGTACGGGATTTGACTTCAGAAGAGTTACAGCGTTTGTTGAGTGGTGGTGTACTTCCTCCCAGGCCGTTGGCATAGTGCAAGGTTTGATAGGGTTAAAGTAGTGGAATAATGTGATGGGTTTTAATGAGTATAGGGTTAGTTGGTAGGGTAATTCAAATATGTGTATTCAAATTGTATTTATTTAAACATTTTCATGGTTCCCTTTTCCCATTTTGCATCACAAAGTGTAATGGATCTACAATAGTGGCGAAAAGTTTTGAGAATTACACAAATTTGAATTTTCTCAAAGTCTGCTGCCTCAGTTTGTATGGTGGCAATTTGCATATACTCCAGAATGTTATGAAGAGTGATCAGATGAATTGCAATTAATTGCACAATCCCTCTTTGCCATGCAAATGAACTGAATCCCCCCAAAACATTTCCACTGCATTTCAGCCCAGCCACAAAAGGACCAGCTGACATCATGTCAGTGATTCTCTCGTTAACACAGGTGTGAGTGTTGACAAGGACAAGGCTGAAGATCACTCTGTCATGCTGATTGAGTTTGAATAACAGACTGGAAGCTTCAAAAGGAGGGTGGTGCTTGGAATCATTGTTCTTCCTCTGTCAACCATGGTTACCTGCAAGGAAACACATGCCGTCATCATTGCTTTGCACAAAATGGGCTTCACAGGCAAGGATATTGCTGACAGTAAGATTGCACCTAAAATCAACTATTTATCGGATCATCAAGAACTTCAAGGAGAGTGGTTCAATTGTTGTGAAGAAGGCTTCAGGGCGCCCAAGAAAGTCCAGCAAGCGCAAGGACCGTCTCCTAAAGTTGATTCAGCTGTGAGATCATGGCACCACCAGTACAGGAATGGCATCAGGCAGGTGTGAGTGCATCTGCACGCACAATGAGGCAAAGACTTTTGGAGGATGGCCTGGTGTCACGAAGGGCAGCAAAGAAGCCACTTTTCTCCAGGAAAAACATCAGGGACAGACTGATATTCTGCAAAAGGTACAGGGATTGGACTGCTGAGGACTGGGGTAAAGTAATTTTCTTTGATGAATCCCCTTTACGATTGTTTGGGGCATCCAGAAAAAAAGCCTGTCCGGAGAAGACAAGGTGAGCGCTACCATCAGTCCTGTGTCATGCCAACAGTAAAGTATCCTGAGACCATTCATGTGTGGGGATGCTTCTCAGCCAAGGGAGTGGACTCACTCACAATTTTGCCTAAGAACACAGCCATGAATAAAGAATGGTACCAACACATCCTCAGAGAGTAACTTCTCCCAACCATCCTGGAACAGTTTGGTGATGAACAATGCCTTTTTCAGCATGATGGAGCACCTTGCCATAAGGCAAAAGTGATAACTAAGTGGCTCGGGGAACAAAACATTAATATTTTGGGTCCATGACCAGGAAACTCTCCATACCTTAATCCTATTGAGAACTTGTGGTCAATCCTCAAGAGGCGGGTGGACAAACAAAAACCCACAAATTCTGACAAACTCCAAGCATTGATTATGCAAGAACGGGCTGCCATCCGTCAGGATGTGGCCCAGAAATTGACAGCATGACAGGGTGGATTGCAGAGGTCTTGAAAAAGAAGGGTCAACACTGCAAATATTGACTCTTTGCATCAACTTCATCTAATTATCAATAAAAGCCTTTGACACTTATGAAATGCTTGTAGTTATACTTCAGTATTCCATAGTAACATCTGACAAAAATATCTGAAGACACAAAAGCAGCAAACTTTGTGGAAATTAAATATTTGTGTCATTCTCAAAACTTTTGGCCACGACTGTATACTATAGTTCAGTTGGGTGTGGTAATGAAACAGAATGGATGTCAACCGCTATTAAAACAGAAGAAGAAGGGATTCCAAGTCGGAAACTCTGGTCTCTTTCTAGAACTCTGACTTTCTGACCTAAAGATCACTGACGTCATGATTTGACCACATTTTTTATTAGTTCCCAGTTGTCTTGAAAGCACGAATTGTCTTCCAAGAAACACAGTAACGGTCCGTCTTTTCACTTATTCAACCCGTCCGACAGTAGTTGACTTAAGTTGTTGTACTTTTGACAGACAAAAACAGAAAGTGATGTAGCCTAGGTAAGATGGCCACACTCACATTGATCAGGCCCCACCTCACCAAACCTACCAAACGGGCGCAAACGTACCTCTGAGGCTGTTCAAGAACGTTGTGCACGGTTTTGTGAAAAAGTGTCTTTCAGTGCTGTCACGCAACTTAGAAACAAACTGAGTCTTTCAGTACAACCCGTCACTCAACATAGCAAATGATGCGGTAAACTGAACACACTCCATTGACGCAATCGCCATTTTGAAGTAGTGATTTTCTTCTTCACGATTGGTTGATCCCTCCTGATGATCATCCAATGAAGTTGGAAGTCCCCACCCAGTTGACTACTTTAAAATGGTGGAAGCCCTCAATGGCGCTGGCCATGCTGACATGGCCTTTAGGCCACAAGAGGTCTCTGTCATTCTCTATGGCAGAGGTGGGCAATTACAGTCCTTGAGGGCCTGATTGGTGTCACAGTTTTACCCCAGCTCCAGCTAACACACCTGACTCCAATAATCACCTAATCATGATCTTCAGTTTAGAATGCAATTTGATTAATCAACTGAGTTTGCAAGGGATTGAGAAAAAGTGTGACACCAATCAGACCCCCGAGGACTGGAGTTGCCCACGCCTGCTCTATGAGAAGGATGCGTTTCTTAAGTATTCTACAGGGCCTTTTAATGAGCACAGTCTTGAGGTTGATTACACTAATTAATGAAGGGGCGGGTTCACGTTTCAACCAGATGGCTTTAAAAGGTTCTTCCTACACACCCAAGGAGATGTTGTGAATTCAGCATTTGATATTTGCAGCCATGGGATTAAAGCAGGTGCTAGTTAAGCTTTTGGCAGTGGTTGTTGTGTTTGTATGTTTCTGGGATGCTGTGTTGTCAGCTCCTTGGGCTCATGCAGCTCTGAACCCCAGGGCCTTCCAAAAGTCTGCAGTGCTGCAACCCAGGTACTTCCAGAACCAGAGATCTGCAGTGCTGCAACCCAGGAAGCAGGATTCAGTGTTGCAGTCAAAGCAAGGCTTGGAAACTCCGCTGACCTGGACGTTTCCTCATGATCCAGTGCCAGAGGCCAAGCCTGACGTAAGAAATGTTGAGCTGAAGCAGCCTGTCCCTGCCAACACGGTGGGGGTCAAATGTGGGGAGAATCTGGTCCAGGTGGAGGTCAAGCAGGATCTATTTGGTATTGGGCAACTCATCCAGCCGGCGCATCTCACCCTGGGGGGCTGTGCTGCAGTTGAGGAGGATGTCGAAGCCCAAAGGCTGATCTTTGAGTCTGAGCTGCAGAGATGCGGCAGCAAACTGGAGGTAGCCTTTGTTCAAATCTAAATGTCCAGTTAAAATATTTTACATCTCAGGACAGGTTTCCTGGACACATAGTAAGCCTAGTCTTGGACTTTTTAATTCTCTAAATTAAGTGTCATTTGGTCCAAAAGTTTACAAAGCATGTGACAAATAAAACATTACTTGAAGTGAAATGGAGTTATTTAAAGCAACTGCTTTAAACACTTGTTTTTTTGTTACTACTTCACAGATGGTAGAGGATGCCTTCATCTATACCTTCTACCTGCTCTACAAACCAAGCAATATTGCCAACACCCCTGTTGTAAGGACCACTGAGGCTGTTGTAGGCTTTGAGTGCCACTACAAGAGGTGAGATTTCTCCACGCAGATTACTTGTGGTGCATAGACATTGACTTATCAGAAGAAGGCTGACGTCACTCAGGACTTTAGTTAATTTTGCAATGACTAATGTCCATTTCTCCCCTTGCAGGAAACTCAATGTGAGCAGCAATGCCTTGAAACCTACCTGGACCCTCTTTGCAGACTCTAAATTAGTTGAGGAGCAACTCTACTTTTCTCTCAAGCTCATGACTGGTGGGTTGTTCCATGTCTGTTAATTATTATTATTGTCTGTATGGTAGGGCCCTTAGCCAACACCTAGCAACCTCGCGAAGCGGTTTGGTTCTCTTGGTGTAATGGTTAAGGTGTTGGGTTGACACTTGCTGGTCCCAGTGAATGCTACACAACTTGCAGCAGTCTACAGTAGCCCAGGAATGACTGACATGGTTGTTACATTGTAATGTGAAGTCTATAATTTTGGGGGTTTCTTTGTCAAGATGCTATTAAATTACACAGATTTTTTCTTTCTAGACGACTGGCAGATTGAGAGGGCCTCCAGTCAGTACTTCCTAGGTGACCTGATTCGCATGGAAGCCTCTATCCTGCAGTACCACCATGTGCCTCTGCGGGTTTTTGTGGAAAGCTGTGTTGCCACTCTGGTGCCTGACATTAACTCTAAGCCCAGATACTCATTCATTGAGAATGACGGGTGAGTCGGGGGAGGGCATTGTTCAAAGGTGGTGCGTGCCAGGTTTGGGATCAGGAATTAAACTAACTGTACTTTTGTCTTACTAACACCGATTTTTATTTATTTTATTTTTTAGCTGAGATGCTATGTTAAGGGTTCTGCTTGCAGACTGTCATTTTAGCAATGTTAATGCACTGGATAGGAGTGTCTGCTAAATATTAACTGAAATACCAATTCCACATTTCTTACTGAAAATAATTGACCAAACTATGACTATACAACTACTTTCACACAGCTTACTGGCAAAAGCAGATGAGCCTAATTCTGGACAAATACCTTTTAATTGAGGTTCTCCACTAACTATAATATTTTGTCCATAACTAGAAGTAATCTTTATCTACTGAAATGGTCCATAGAAGTTGCAAATGTTACTGCAAATTCTCCTTGTGAAATGTCCTCCAATGGTTTCTGGTTCTTCAGGTGTCTAGTTGATGGTGCGTTGATGGGCACTAGTTCCCAGTTCCTGCCTCGCTCACAGGACCACAAGCTTCAGATCCAGCTGGAGACCTTCATATTCAAACAGCAGTATGCTGGCCCTGGAAGCAACAGCAAAACTAGCCAGGAAAAAATGGACCTGATCTACATCACCTGCCACCTGAAGGCCACTGCAGCTTCCTCCCCAACTTATGCTGAGGGCAAGGCCTGTTCCTTTGTCAATGGGTAAATGTATAGTGTGACTTTTCTTCTGATGGGTGTGTTGATTTTTGCAATGAAAGCGCATTTCTTACTGGACTGGCAGGATTGTTCTTCAATTTCTTGTTTCAGGTCTACTGAATACTGGTAAAGCAATTTGTTTTTCTTCACAGGTGGTGGTCTGCAGATGGGGATGAACAGGTGTGTGGTTGCTGTGACACAACCTGTACCATGAGAAGGGCCAGGGCTACTTCCATCCACGCTGGTATGACTTGAGTTTTCAAATTCACTGGCTCAACATTTCAGCTTCCTTGAGGCTCAACACAAATGATTTGGCAACTTGAGGGCTGCTGGGCCAGATCCTGAGAACTCCTATCCTTGTGCCCTTGAGGAAGGCTATTAACCCCACCTTGCTCTCCCCGTCCAGTAGTGCTGCACTGTGGCTTGACCCTGTGTGCCTAACTCACATGTGCGATCATCATTCAATTGGATGTTTGCCTCTTGAGGGACTTTGTTTTGCGCATTCTTAAACATTGGCAATACATCTCATGTTTATGATAATTCTAGTCCTCTTACAGTTGCCTTCTCTCTCCCCAGATGTGCAGTGGGAATCTGACGCGGTCCTTGGCCCCATATCCATCCAGTAGTGTTTACGTGATCTACCTGAATCATGACATTAAATAGGCTATAGAGAAAAGGGCAACTTAATGGTTGTGCTGTATGCTTCTCTTGGTTTGACAGTACAGTTCATTTGTTATGTCCTGTTATTAGCTGCCCACCCTGTTATCTTGGCATCTTTTTCAAATGAATTCAGTTCCATTGTCAAATATCAAATATTTGTGTCATGTATTTTAAAGAGCAAGACGGGGCTGACAACATACACAAACTTGGATAAAATATAATTAATACCTGTCTCAATTTAGAAAGATAAGGTGCAAATTAGAGGAAGTTCTGTATCAAACCACATACTGTATACAAAATCTGTTATTTCTTTACAATTTGACCAGAACAAATGGACAGGAATGACAAGGGGACACAATAGCTTTATGAAGATGTAAATATTAAAATACTCCAATGAAAGTAATTAAATACAGTTAAGTGCATATCTTATGGCTGATTCACTGAAAGTGTTTATAATTATCTAAGTGCTGAAGCTTGGCCAACCTGTTTTCCTACAAGTTTAACATTTCCTTTGTATAGTAAAACAAACAGAATACAAATTCTGAAATCAAAATATAAAATGTAGCATGGTACTGCTTTGTGATATTGACCCTGACGCTTTTTAATACATTTTCAGACCAAGAGGCAATTAGAAGGCATAAGATAATATCATAACAGTTAAGAGAAATATATATTTACACACACACACACAGTTGAAGTTTACATACACTATAGTTTTGGCAAGTCGGTTAGGACATCTACTTTGTGCATGACAAGTAAATTTTCCAACCATTGTTTAGACAGTGAATTATAAATTAAATAATCTATCACAATTCCAGTGGGTCAGAAGTTTACATACACTAAGTTGACTATGCCTTTAAACAGCTTGGAGAATTCCAGAAAAGCAGGTCAAGCCCTGACCTCAATCCTATAGAAAATTTGTGGGCAGAACTGAAAAAGCGTGTGCAAGCAAGGAGGCCTACAAACCTGACTCAGTTACACCAGCTGTCAGGAGGAAAGGGCTAAAATTCACCCAACTTATTGTGGGAAACTTGTGGAAGGCTACCTGAAACATTTGTCCCAGATTAAACCATTTAAAGGCAATGCTACCAAATACGAATTCAGTATGTAAACTTCTGACCCACTGGGAATGTGAAGAAATAAAAGCTGAAATAAATCGTCCTCTCTATTCTGACATTTCACATTCTTAAAATAAAGTGATCCTAACTGACCTAAGACAGGCAATTTTTACTAGTATTAAATGTCAGGAATTGTGAGTTTAAATGTACTTGGCTAAGGTCTATGTAAACTTCCAACTTCAACTGTATATTTGGTAGCATTGCCATTAAATTGTTTAACTTGGGTCAAACTTTTTGGGTAGCCTTCCACAAGCTTCCCACAGTAAGTTGGGTGAATGTTGGCCCATTCCTCCTGACAGAGCTGGTGTAACTGAGTTATATAGGATTGAGGTCAGGGCTTTGTGATGGCCACTCCAATGGCTTCTTTCTTGCTGAGCGGCCTTTCAGGTTATGTCGATATAGGACTCGTTTTACTGTGGATATATACTTTTGTACCTGTTTCCTCCAGCATCTTCACAAGGTCCTTTGCTGTTGCTCTGCGATTGATTTGCATTTTTTGCACCAAAGTACGTTCATCTCTAGGAGACATAATGAGTCTCCTTCCTGAGTGGTATGACGGCGGTTTATGCTTGCGTACTATTGTTTGTACAGATGAACATGGTACCTTCAGGCATTTGGAAATTGCTCCCAAGGATGAACCAGACTTGTGGAGGTCAACAATTATTTTTCTGATGTTTTGGCTGATTTCTTTAGATTTTCCTATGATGTCAAGCATAGAGGCACTGAGTTTGAAGGTAGGCCTTGAAATATATCCACAAGCACACCTCCAATTGAATCAAATGATGTCAATTAGCCTATCAGAAGCTTCTAAAACCATGACATCATTTTATGGAATTTTCCAAGCTGTTTAAAGGCACAGTCAACTTAGTGTATGTACACTTCTGACCCACTGGAATTGTGATACAGTGAATTATAAGTGAAATAATCTGTCTGTAAACAATTGTTGGAAACATTACTTGTGTCATGCACAAAATAGATGTCCTAACCGACTTGCCAAAACTATAGTTTGTTAACAAGAAATGTGTGGAGTGGTTGAAAAACAAGTTTTAAGGAAGGACTCCAACATAAGTGTATGTAAACTTCTAACTTCAACTGCACACACACACACATCCTGTTATTGTACTACTAAACTGTGGAATAAAATCTTACCATAATAGCATTTTACCAAGAAGCACTCCAGTCCGGAGGCACGCAGCACGACGGCAAAGTCATACTGGTCCACTCCCCAGAACAAGTCCTAGTCTGCTGGTAGGTCAGGATGGGGGGTCCGCCAAGGGATCACCCAAACCCAATAGAGCCAGGAGCATTACTACAGATGTCCCACATAACAAGGGTGGTCTTCTTGAAATTAGGAGTTTTTATAGCAATGAGGAGCTGCAGTTAGCCACACTGGCAGACAGTAGCTATGTGGGATAAGAAGTTATTCACTACAACTACATTTGCTTTACTATAGGTCCGGGGTGAAGTTAACCCTGGGTACAGATCTAGGATCAGGATCTTGGACCTAACCTTAACCATTAGTGGGGGAAATGCAAAACTGTCCAAGGTCAGCATCTAAGGGTAACTTCACCCTACTTCCTATGATGGGTGGAGTTCAGAAATGGGAAAATCCAGGTCCCTTCACATATGGTGTCAAGACACCCGGTCCCAATTCCATCTCGAGGCATTCTCCTCAGCCCTGAACCTTATATTTTAGCAGATCTCAATAATTGTTTTAATTATTTTTTATTTTACCTTTTATTTAACTAGGCAAGTCAGTTAAGAACCAATTATTATTTTCAATGATGGCCTAGAGACAGTGGGTTAAACTGCCTTGGTCAGGGGCAGAACAACAGATTTTTTCCCCCAACGCTCTAACCTCTAACCACCACCTGCCGCCCCAGGTAGCCTAGTCTGGATAGGGATCAGCAGTGTAGAGGTGAAGCTTCCACCATATTGCTTCTACCTTACAGATCTGCAAACATTAAAGGGTTTACAGCCAAGGTGAAGGCAGGGAATTGGGACCAGTGCTTCACATACAGCCTTCTGTGCACATCAAATCATCCACCAGTTCCAAGTGCTGCATAGTGGGCTCCCACTCTTATCTAGTCAGTAATATGGACAAATAGATCTGGAGGTAATTAAGTTGATTTAATGGGAGCACAGTAAATGTAGCTGTGAAAAAACTGTAAGGTTTCAAAACAGAAGTACATAACATCTCCAAACCAAACATAAAATAAAAACTCAGTCCTAATACATTCCTTTATCCAGTCCATCACGTCTTCAAAACATTTTCATGTCAAATAAAAAAAGATTATCATGGTTAATCAGACTTGCTCAGAATTTCAGAATCATACAATCAGCGTGACAGGAGAGTCCCCGGTATACATAGGGGAGTGTACTGCAGTGGAATACTTGTGAGGAAGTCACAGAGTATGTAGCCACGGGTGTTCTTCACGATGCTACAACGTGGTAGCGACAGGAACAAAACAGCAGAGAAGTTTAGCCTTGAGCTTCAATGCTGTTAGTTGTGGAATTTGGACCGATATTGCGGTTTCCTTTGTGCATCGCTAAGTGTACCTTTAATCAGAGCACACTTAAATTATCATAGCATACTTCCCATTGAAATAACCATGACCAAGGGTTCAATGCTAACTTTTGGCTAATGAAACAAGTTCCTTGTCCACGTCACAGCAAATTTGTCAGACACATTACTAAAAGTTGATGCGATTGCCTCATGCAGAATCCAAACTGCTGATTCTAGTATTTCTCTATCATCTTGCTGGCAACCATTAATTATTCATATTTCATACTCCTCCATCCCCACCCCAACTCATCTAACTCCTACAAGCAGTAAACATGTATTTTTAAGGTATAAAACAAATGCAATACAGAGAATGTAAACTGACATTTAGGCAAAAACAACATGATTCTCAAGCAATATATCCAGCAATATTTTCATAAAATGTTTTTTTAAATGTTTAATTAATGGATATATAGTGGTTAACACCAATTCTAGTACATAATTTTTCCAGAGGTACAGCTAGCTACTGTCAGGTAGGGAGGGACACTTAAGCCTCATTTTATACATAGGATGCAAGAATTACAATTAGTGACGTAAAATGGCGGTCCTGCTAGTTGCGTAAGACAAAGTACGCAGACGTGTGCACTCCAGCAATTTGTAAGCAGACACCAGTACACGACATCGCCATCTTGAGTAGCCAATTGGGTTCTTGCATTGTGCATGTACTGTAGGTAAGGTATAAAATCAGGCTTTACTCACTCGCACACCCCCAGAGTGACAGGAAGAGAAGAACACAACAATGAGTGTCTTTAAAAAGAAGTCAATAAATAAACAGATGAAGTGAATCCTCCTCCCTGTAGGCTTCCTGTAACTGTGCAATATGTAGTGTTTGTCTGTTTAAGGACTACAGCACACCTTCATTTGATCTTTCAACAGGTTTCAATGGCTCTCTCAATAGTCTTGAGTCCTGATCCATGCCACCTATACAGACGTGATGTTCAGAAGCACCATTGTCCATGTTGTTGGATAGAACTCGAGTCTTCCTTGTAGCTGGGTTGTGTTCATTAGGGCACACGATGGAAAACATTTTGCAACAGAAAACAAAAAAAATTGCGTTTCTTATTGGACCTTCCTTGTTTGAGTCCGTTTTCTTCCGTTTGGTGCCTGAAATGAACAGGACCCTGGTGTCAAAGCCAGCTCCTGAGTCAGGTTCTACAGATTGTCTCAGACAGTACAGTAAGAAACTGCTGATAAGGTGAGAGGTCAGACAGAGAACTCAGGGCCAGCTTTCCGGGAGCGTGTGGCGAGTAGCCGGCGCAATCGGAGCCCGGCAAACGGATTGATCCACAGCAGTGACGGCTTGCCTCCAAACACGCTCCTCATGCCCTCCCAGCGAACCTGCCTCTCCCACGTGGGCTTCTCGTTCTTCAGACGCTCAATCTCCTGTGGTAAAAACACACACAGAGGGGGTAAACATCAACACCAGGTGAGAATTCAATAAAGCAGAGCGAATGAGGTCAAATAACCACAATGGTAAATTAGCCTCGGTCACTAGTCTCATCAATGTCACCCCAGCTAGGTTTCTTCTTCCTTACATTATCAACTGGTTTTCTGAAGGAGGCTGATGACTCGTATGCAAATAAGCCCCATTTCCCTCACTGGGACTTCACTACCATGGTCACGTGCTTGTTCAGAGGCGCAGGACCTTTAGAAACAAATCCCAATCATGCAGAATAGATCATCTTATCCATTCTACATTGTTGATAGAAATAGTCGACGTAGAACGGGGTTCTGTAATGCCTTTTGCCCTACTGAATGTCTATCTATTATTTTTCTATCCATGTGGTTTGGCTCCTTGCCGTCTTGTTGCAGATGGATTGGACCTGAGAATGTGATGTATAACATGGAAACAATTCTTAATCATCTAATGTACATTGTATATCTACGGTTGTGGGTTCAATTCCTGCAGGAATCAAACTGAAAATGTAGCCACTCATTGCGTAGAAAGTTGCTTAGGATTACAACAGTGTCTGAAAAGTGGCATATAGTGTTATATTAACCTCCTCACCGTCTCGTCGTTGCAGATGGAGTGGACCTGAGTGCCAAACATGACAGCGGTGAAGGTGAGGAAGAGGAGGCCCTCCAGGCAGAGGAAGATCATCAGCATCACCGTCACCGGGGGGGAAAAGTCACTGCACTCTGGAGTGACAGCAACACCATTCAGGATAATCACATTAACACTGACCTCAATGTAGTTGTATTTGCAGCTGCAATCCTTCATTTGAAATTATAATAATTAATTTGAAAAATCAACAAATGACAGCTCTGCCAATTGGATTGCTATAAAGGTGAGGGATGGGCCTGGAGAAATTTAACCCCGCTCAAATTCATAGACGGAGCTATAGAAACGAATAATGATAGTCCACAAGATTCAAATGATAGTTTTGAAGCTGCATATTATTGTTAACAAAGACTTTGTTAACACACAATTGAGTAAAAAATAATAATTCCAGATTGTGCCTTTAAAACAGGGCACATTGAAGTCAATGTAGCTGTTTTTAAACAGGGCACCCTACAGTCAAAGTAGTTATATTTAACAGGGAACAGTATATTTAGAAAACTCATCTGCAATCATATAATGATACTCACCACTCCACTGGAGCTTGACACAGGTTACAAACTGGTACCCACTCAGGGCGAGAGCATGAGTGGAGATCATCGCTATATACATCTGCAAAGAGAGAGGGAACTATTACCCAATCCTGGTATTGATGGTAAAAACATTCATAGTAATTCATTGTGCATTGACAATGCACACAGGCATAAAGCTACAACAAAAGCACATTGACGAGCAGTGTACACAATCACAACCTATCCTAATAATACATCATCATACTTCTATCTGGCCAGAGCTAAAAGCACAGCAGCACCAATGTGGTTTACAGGCCTTTATGATAAGGCACCACAAATAAAGATGAAACACTAATCATTCTGTCAAACCAATTGCTTCCATGCAAAACTACACAACAGTACAAAATAGGGATGTCAGCGATGCAAGAAAAAAAACATCTGATTAATTGACGTTGATTAATTGGACCGATGTACTACAGATGCATTTCAGTATTTCCCTTGTGCACAAGACCATCAACAAGGTGGAACTGAGACGGAACTCACAGTGAAGAGGACAAAGAAGCGCTGGTTGTTCTCGCCGACGCAGTTGTTCACCCAGGGACAGTGGTGATCCATCTTACGGATGCAGCGCTTACAAATACTACAAGGGAGGGAAACGACATCATGGGCGTGTTCATTAGGCACCAAACAGGGAGGGGGAGGGGGGGGGGCTGAAACCCGGGAAGGACTACCTGGAGTTCTGCAATAAGAAACATTCCTTTTTGTTTTCCATTTCAAAAGTTTGCCTAACAAACAGGACCCAAAAGATACAGTAGGCCAGTAGGCCAGGAAAACCCTTTAGATACTATAAAGCATAATAATAATACTCAAAAGCAACAGAAGTGTCCCCTCCTCACCTGCAGTGATGGGCTCTCTCAGGTTTGATGCTGTAGCATTTGGAACACTTATAGATGACCTCTCCTGGTTTTAGGTTCAGGCTCTCCATGTATTTCTTGGTGGCGTTGCCTTTGGGCACAGCTCCCTGTAAACAAGACACATGGTTGGACAGAATGGACACAGTCAGAATGACATGTTTGGACAGACTCATTCAAAACTTAAAGGAAACCACTAGTAAGTCAGCTCTTCCACTGCTAATAGGACATCACATTGTTACTATTCTGTGCCCAGGAGCATCAGACTGCCCTCAGACTTACCCTTCGTCATTCTGACTGCTTCTTTTACTTCTTGTATGCTCTGTCTTGCACTCCGTTCAAAGTCACTCCCTTTTCCAAGTCACCCAACATTACAATGCATCTTCACTCCTTTGTTACGTTTTTGTCCTAACGAACACGACCCTGCAGCGGCGGTTGGTTCACTCACCGGGTCGGTGAGCATGGTGCGTAGGTGCGAGGTGAGAGCCAGCACGGCCAGGCAGTTGAAGACCACGCCGTTGACCACAGCGTACCAGAAGCTCTTGGAAGGAAGCAGCATGACAAAGGTGACCACAAAGTCAGCGTAGAGCACTAGGAACCAGGTAATGAAGGCACAGACCATGCCACAGCCGTCCTGGATGAACCACACCTGCTCCGTCTCCCCTGCTGCAGAACCCACTGCAGCCTCCTCTCCGTCCAGCAGGGGGTGCTGTTGCTCTACATCTCGCAGCCGGTGACCTGAAGACATGCTGCCCTGCAGGAAAAGACAGAGAGAAAGAGGGAATATGAAAGCACAGAAAAGACTGAAAGGGAAAGAGAGTGTTCGTTAAAATAAAAGTGGCTTTGGTCAAATTGTGGCTATAGGCTATTTAGCCATACATTGTGCCCATGTTTCTAGCCGAACCAAAAATAATGTGTAGGTACAACCACTGTTGTTTCTCTAGCTTTGACCAATTAGGCGTATTGTGTACTCACTCACTTTCTGTTAGCGTCCTTTATAATGTCATTGTTGTGTCCAATCTTCAGAACTACTGATGAGAGCATCCAGGGCCTGACTTATCAGGCCACATAATAGCCTGGCTATAACAGGAGAGAGAGTGGCTGTTTAGTGACACTTCAACAATCCAAATTCATAAAACAGAGGTCGATATCTTATCCTCCTCATCCAGTAACAATGTCGTGTGCACAGCAGGAGGAACACTATTTGAACCTCCCTTTAGTTTTAAACATAAAATGTTCGTATGGCTCAGTTGGTAGAGCATGGCGCTTGCAACGCCAGGGTTGTGGGTTCGACTTCCACGGGGTACCGGTACGGAAATGTATGCATTCGCTTTGGATAAGAGCGTCTGCTAAATGTTTTATTTTTTAAATTTAACTTATGCAGCTTGCAAGCGACATAGTTAATTAGCTAGCTGGCGTCAGCACATAGCAGCATGGTAGCTAGCTATTAGCATTGTTAGTCCTCAGTGGTGGTTGACGTTATTCATAGGCTGTGCACCAGAAAAGTACATGCAACCATTGACACCTAACAGCAGTAAACTGGCTATTGTTGTAAATATTATTCTCTCTTTAGGCTGAGAAACCTTAGCTAGCAGTGTTAGCACTGCTGGCCAGCGACACAACCTACAGCCAATGACTGGAACGTAAATGAAGGCTACAACTGTCTCGTAAGCAGATACAGGCATTAGCTAGCATTATTAACGTTACATATTAGAAAACTTCATTATTACCTTCTTTATAGTTTCCCTGCTAAGGTGGTGGAATAAGGCTTCAATTTCATTCATGACAGCCCATTCAAGGCAAGTAAGCTAACGTTAGCTAGCTACACAACAATGTTTGGGAGGTGCATTTCCGGTGTGGATACATTTTTTCAGAACTGTCAAATGTTTTCATAATCATTTGATTGATTTATTATTATTTGGCTACTTATTTAGTTTAATCAATCATAAGTTATTGTACAACATGCAAAACTGACCTTTTTTATGACAAAAAAAATATGTAAATAGCATTCTCAGTACCTGTGAAAACTCAGCAAGGTGCAATATGAAACCATGAATAAAGAACACTTTACATTTTGGAGGATCATTCCTGTAAGAATGCATAAAGCAGTAACACATTTTGAAACAGGCCCTGAAATAGCTCTAACATACATTCACATAATTTAGTTACAACGTCTGGAACTTTAACTTAATTATTCCTTTGTTATGGAAAACATTGTTCTAAAAATATTAGGTGATAATATCACGAGGGAAATTCAGTTTCATGCCAATACCTTGACTCATTTTTCCAGACAATATACCCCTTATCTCTAAATTTGATCTAGTATTATTTTGTGGGTCGAAAAACATGGATTATGTTACAATAGTGCTCCTCTACACAGCTACCATAGATGGTGTTATTTCCTTCAGTGCACTCTCATGTAAAGTAAGCAACCTTGCACGAGCTGGAACGGCTCACAGGAGCCTATCTCCTGTTTCTGTAGGACCCCTTGGACAGAACACAGAACGCTTGTCTTTCGCAGGACCTTAACCCCAGTCTACCTCTTTAATGCTAAGAGTCAAGCAGAAACGCAAAAGTCCTATTTTTACAGTCTTGCATGACTCGGCCAGGAATCAAACTCCAGATCTTGCAACCTCAGAGCATATACTCAAAAGGCCACTTATTTGCTAACTAAAGTGATTGTACCTGTACTCCCAAGCGAGTAAGTGTACTCCCAAACTGATGTGCTAACTAGGTTTTAAAAATCCGACCTTCGTTCAAATACCATTTGACATAATTGAAAATACTTTAGCTGGGCTTGATTGAACTTGTCTAGCGCAATGGAATCGATAGAAAAGTGGCAAAAGTGTAAACCCTGCCCATCTGGGACACAAGGCAGACTAAAGCGAACGCAAAAAGTATATCAATGGGGAATAAACTTTTTTTCCAGCAGGAACTTAATTTCATCCACATTATTATTTTAAAGGCAAAGTAATTCCCATTTGCGTTTTTATATTATTTTTCATTCCAGAATTTAAAAAAAAGAATTCACAACATAATGGCATGTGGTGACCATACTGTTCTGTGTCAATTGATCAACTATGCCTACTGACTAAAATCACAGTGTCTGTCACATGTCTCCATCTGAAAGTCACAGAATAAGTTTTAAAGTACACAATGTTCTTCATCCCCTTCCTGCTGCTCTCTTTTCCTTAGACCAAGTTCCAGGGTTAGGGAGTAATGGATTACATTTTGAAAGTAACCTTTCTATTTTATCTTTATTTAACCAGGCAAGTCAGTTAAGAACACATTCTTATTTTCAATGACAGCCTGGGAACAGTGGGTTAACTGCCTGTTCAGGGGCAGAATGACAGATTTGTACCTTGTCAGCTCAGGGGTTTGAACTCGCAATCTTTCGGTTACTAGTCCAACACTCTAGCCACTAGGCTACGCTGCCGCCCAACCCAGCCAAGTTCCAATTAAACTGGCAACATTTTTGTTCCTACAGATGTTCTTATGTAAGAAATATGGACTCTTTAAAAAATAATCAATCAAAGCAGTAAATGCAAGCTGTCTCCAAGAGCTGATTGTTTAAAAAAACAAACATGAAACACTGTGTTGAAGGTCCCAAACAGTCATTCTGATTCCCATGTAAAATCCTTTTGAGTGACTAAAACATCACGCAAAACATTTTTTCCCCGATAAAAATGTTAAAAATTTGACAAACATTGAATTTTTTCTCTCATGTCAAACTGCCACGAAGCCTGAAAACACAGTTCGCACTGCGATGCAGTGTCTTAGACCACTGCAATGCAGTGTCTTAGACCACTGCACCATTTGGGAAGCTCCACCCTCAGAGTTTTTAATGCTTATCAATTGCCTTAAACAAAGTTTTAAATACTAAAATACTACACAGGACTCTTAAGAATTTCATTTAAATGTTAATTGTATTTCTTGATCACAGAAATAAATGAGGAGATAAAGAAATAATGAAAGTAATACATTTGGGCCAGATAACGCTCACCGGAATCAGCCCGAACCCCGGGTACTACATTTGGGCCAGATAACGCTCACCAGAATCGTCCCGAGCCCCAAGTAATATATTTGGGACAGATAACTCACACCGGAATCAATCAAATCAAATCAAATGTATTTCTATAGCCCTTCGTACATCAGCTGATATCTCAAAGTGCTGTACAGAAACCCAGCCTAAAACCCCAAACAGCAAGCAATGCAGGTGTAGAAGCACGGTGGCTAGGAAAAACTCCCTAGAAAGGCCAAAACCTAGGAAGAAACCTAGAGAGGAACCAGGCTATGAGGGGTGGCCAGTCCTCTTCTGGCTGTGCCGGGTGGAGATTATAACAGAACATGGCCAAGATGTTCAAATGTTCATAAATGACCAGCATGGTCAAATAATAATAATCACAGTAGTTGTCGAGGGTGCAGCAAGTCAGCACCTCAGGAGTAAATGTCAGTTGGCTTTTCATAGCCGATCATTAAGAGTATCTCTACCACTCCTGGGAAAGGTAGCACGTCCGGTGAACAGGTCAGGATTCCATAGCCGCAGGCAGAACAGTTGAAACTGGAGCAGCAGCACGGCCAGGTGGACTGGGGACAGCAAGGAGTCATCATGCCAGATAGTCCTGAGGCATGGTCCTAGGGCTCAGGTCCTCTGAGAGAGAGAGAGAAAGAAAGAGAGAAAGAGAATTAGAGAGAGCATACTTAAATTCACACAGGACACCGGATAAGACAGAAGAAGTACTCCAGATATAACAAACTGACCCTAGCTCCCCGACACAAACTACTGCAGCATAAATACTGGAGGCTGAGACAGGAGGGGTCAGGAGACACTGTGGCCCCATCCGATGATACCCCCAGACAGGGCCAAACAGGAAGAATATAACCCCACCCACTTTGCCAAAGCACAGTCCCCACACCACTAGAGGGATATCTTCAACCACCAACCTACCATCCTGAGACAAGGCCGAGTATAGCCCACAAATATCTCCACACGGCACAATCCCCGCATCCTAGCCATAAGTAATACTGCAGAAGGCTACCCAGACTCGGGCCACATGACATCGGCCGAGTCTGACTCTCAGCTGGGTGCCCCGACTCTCAGCCGGAATCGGCTCAGATCTGTGCTAGCTGGGTAAACTCTATGAATGTAGGTCCATTGATTGTGCACAGTGATTAGTAGTGAGCCGGACAGTCAAGAAACTGTATAAATATAGTTCAATTATCATTTCTACACCGTTTAGATTTTTAAAATTCATTTGAAAGTATATTGAGTTTTTACTCAAATCCCCCGCTGGCCTGTTTGGACCTCTTCGCACGCGAATCCTGCAACAAAAATATATATTTAACCTTTATTTAACTAGGCAAGTCAGTTAAGAACAAATTCTTATTTACAATGACGGCCTACTTAAAGGCAAAAGGCTTCCTGCTGGGACGGGTGATGACATTAAAAATAAATATATATATATATGACAAAACACACATCATGACAAGAGAGACACTTCAACTCTACATAGAGAGAGACCTAAGACAACAACATAGCTTGGCAGCAACACATGAAAACACAGCATGGTATCAACACAACACAACAACAAGATGGTAGCAACACATGGCAGCAGCCCAACATGGTAGCAGCACAAAACATGGTACAAAAAAATATAATAAGACACCCCCCACAAAAAAAATGAATTAAATAAATAAATAAAACATGGCACCAACATTATTGGACAGACAACAGCACAAAGGGCAAGAAGGTAGAGACAACAAATACATAACGAAAAAGCAGCCACAACTGTCAGTAAGGGTGTCCATGATTGAGGTTGAGATAAAACTGTCCAGTTTGAGTGTTTGTTGCAGCTCGTTCCAGTCGCTAGCTGCAGCGAACTGAAAAAAAAGGAGTGACCCAGGGATGTGTGTGCTTTGGGGACCTTTAACAGAATGACTGGCAGAACGGGTGTTGTATGTGGAGGACGAGGGTTGCAGTAGCCATCTCAGATAGGGGGGAGTCCGACAGGGGGGGAAGTGTTTGACACCCCTGGTTTAGGTAGTCTTAGTCTCCCCAACCCAGTAGTCATTCTGAATGCAGGTCAGGCATGAATAAGAATTCCAACTGTTGGCTATACCAACTCTGGCTGGATTCCAACAGGAATTAAACATCACTTTGCAAGGTTGCTTAGTATGACTTGCAGGTCCGAGGTGGTCTGTAAACTATGAGTTTCAGGTCCCTCTATTAGGGTAAAACTAGGCCCTCAAAATAAGGCCTTATCAAATACATATTCTATTGTGTTAAAGTATTTAATTTTAATGATAAGATACCGTATTCACTTAGGCTCTCACTAGGATTGCTATAGGACAAAAAAGGCTTTGCATCAGTTCTGCACTGTACTACTGCAGTTTAATTATTTGTGCCAATAGCTACATTTTCACATATCATGTTTATGTGAAGCTAAGCAACGTTATAATATCCATAAACGTAAAGTCCTTTAATTGTTCATTTGGTAGCATTGTCAATATTTTCAGCTTGAATATGAAGTAAAAAAAATGCAGGGCATTATTCTAATGAGCTCCGCCCCCGAAACAAAACCAATAAAAATACTCAGTGTTCTTTGCAATTGTTTATCAATTGTGTCTGCTCATTTAGCAGACACTCTTATCCAGAGTGACTAACAGTCAGTTCATTCAACTATACAACCACATCTCACAGTCATAGCAAGTAAAATATTTTTTTTGTTACCGGATTTGGATGAAATCAGATCTAAGTAAAATTACCAAAATATAAAAATGACTGTTGCTTCTACATTGATAAAGTTTGATCATAAAGTTACTGATATCCTCTTCCATTTCAAACACTTGGATTCAGAAGTCGGGATTGTAAAGGGCTTTTTGTGACATCACAAAAAACTAATTTATTAAACCAATGGTAGTGTCTTATTCTCTTGCCTAATTTAAATGAGTACTGTC
The DNA here is from genome assembly GCF_023373465.1 of Oncorhynchus keta. NCBI lineage: Eukaryota > Metazoa > Chordata > Actinopteri > Salmoniformes > Salmonidae > Oncorhynchus > Oncorhynchus keta. Next base: position 38,659,398 of record NC_068446.1, on the reverse strand, counting down.
TCGTAACCAACATCGCAGAAGGTGTGTTCACAGAGGGGCGTGCTTTACATAGCTAGGTAACTAGTATTCTAGTGTCAAAATTTGACTGCAGCGAGTCAGCAAATATGATTAGAAGTTTCCCCTATTCATACATATATGATACATATATGTTTCCCCTTTCATCTGTCTGGTGTTATCTAGTAACCAGAGGTTTAAAAAGTACTTGAGTAAAAGTAAAGATATCTTACTATAAAAAGACTCAAGAAATAGTAATCCAGTAAAATACTACTTGAGTGTCAGATTTTAAATGTACTGAAGTATAAAACTTGATTAAAAGGAAATGCTCTACATCATATTCCTTAAATTTAGCAAACCAGATGGCACAATTTCCTTTTTTATTACTTTTTTTGACAACCAGGCCCACACTCCAACACTCAGACATAATTTACAAAGGAAACATGTTTGTTAAGTGAGTCCACCAAATCAAAGGCAGTATGGATGACCAGGGATGTTCTCTTGAGGGTGTGAATTGTACCTTCTTTTTTACCTTTTTTTTTTTTACTGTACTGCTACGCATTCAAATTGTAACTAGTAGTTTTAGGTGTCAGGGAAAATGTATGGAGTAAATGTCAGGCTGTGTATGAAGGTGAAGTCAGGTGCAGGAGAGCAGAGTATGATTAAATAAAACACACTTTATTATAGTTCCAAACCGGGAGCACAACAAAAACAAACACCCTCAAAAAAACGGAACAATAAAGTAAAGCGCTTAATGAACATCACTTGTCATGAAAACAATTACACACAAAACATAATGGGAAATATAGGGTTAAATACAAGTAGATTGATTGGGGAAATGAAAACCAGGTGTGTATGAAAACAAGACGAAACAAATGGATATATGAAAAATGGAGCGGTGATGGCTAGAAAGCCGGTGACGTCGATCGCCAAACGTCGCCTGAACAACTTCTGCACAAGTCGTGACAGTAAAAAGTACATACTTTTCATTGGAATGTAGTGAAGTAAAAGTACAAGTAGTCAAAAACATAAATAGTAAAGTATAGATAACCAAAAAAACTACTTAAATAGTACCTTAAAGTATTTTTACTTAAGTACTTTACACCACTGCAAAAAAAGCATGTGTGTTTAGTGAGTCCACTAGATCAGAGGCAGTAGGGATGACCAGGGATGGTTGGTTGATAGAATAGTGAGTCCACCAGATCAGAGGCACTAGGGACATCAATGATGTCGCTCTCGCTGCTGGTGATTCTTTGATCCACCTCTACGCAGACGACACCATTCTGTATACCTCTTGCCCTTTGGACACTGTGTTAACTAACGTCTAGATGAGCTTCAATGCCATACAACTCTCCTTCCGTGGCCTCCAACTGCTCTTAAATGCAAGTAAAACTAAATGCATGCTTTTCAACCGTTCGCTGCCTGCACCTGCCTGCCCGTCCAGCATCACTACTCTGGACGGTTCTGACTTAAAATATGTGGACAACCAAAAATACCAAGGTGTCTGGTTAGACTGTAAACTCTCCTTTCAGACTCTCAGACATTAAACATCTCCAATCCAAAATGAAATCTACAATCGGCTTCCTATTTCGCAACCAAGCATCCTTCACTCATGCAGCCAAACATACCCTCGTGAAACTGACCATCCTACTGATCCTCGACTTTGGCGATGTCATTTACAAAATAGCCTCCAACACTCTACTCAACAAATTGGATGCAGTCTATCACAGTGCCATCCGTTTTGTCACCAAAGCCCCATATACTACCCACCACTGCGACCTGTATGCTCTCGTTGGCTGGCCCTTGCTTCATACTCGTCGCCAAACCAACTGGCTCCAGGTCATCAACAAGTCTCTGCTAGGTAAAGCCCCGCCTTATCTCAGCTCACTGGTCACCATAGCAGCACCCACCTGAAGCATGCTCTCCAGCAGGTATATCTCACTGGTCACCCCCAAATCCAATTCTTCCTTTGGCCGCCTCTCCTTCCAGTTCTGTGCTGCCAATGACTGGAACGACCTGCAAAAATCTCTGAAGCTGAAGACTCTTACCTCTCTCACTAGCTTTAAGCACCAGCTGTCAGAGCAGCCCACAGATCACTGCACCTGTATATAGCTCATCTGTAAATAACCCATCCAATCTACTTCATCCCCATACTGTATTTATTTATTTATCTTGCTCCTTTGCACCCCAGTATCTCTACTTGCACATGCATCTTCTGCACACAGTAGATTGTTCTACTGTATTATTGATTGTATGTTTGATTATTCCACGTGTAACTCTGTGTTGTTGTATGTGTTGAACTGCGTTGCTTTATCTTGGCCAGGTCGCAGTTGCAAATGAGAACCAGCCTACCTGGCTAAAAAAAGGTGAAAAAAAATAAAATGTTTGGTTGATAGTTTAGTGAGTCCACCAGATCAGAGGCAGTAGGGATGACCAGGGATGTTTGGTTGATAGTTTAGTGAGCCCACCAGATCAGAGGCAATAGGGATGACCAGGGATGGTTGGTTGATAAGTGCGTGAATGACTATTTTCCTGTTCTGCTGAGCATTCAAAATGTAATAAGTACTTTTGGGTGTCAAAGACAATGTATGGAGTAAAAAGTACAATATTTTCTTAAAGGAATGTAGTGAAGTAAAAGTAAAAGTAGTAAAAAATATACATAGTAAAGTAAAGTACAGATATCCCAAAAAAACAACTTAAGAAGTACTTTAAAGTAATTTTACTTAAGTACTTTACACCACTGCTAGTAACTGGCTAGCTTGGTCTTAAGCCAGCATGGAACAAAGCTGGGGAATGGTTGCCCAAAACTCAGACGCAGGTGTCATGTCATACATCAAACAGGAAATTGATACAAACTTCTTGACTTTATTGATAGTACTGATGTATGAACATTGCATATATATGTATACATTTATTGAAATATACCCAGACCTCAACTTGTAAAGTTTCAACTGAAATTTTCCAAATGAGCTCGCCAGCTACACTACATGACCAAAAGTATGTGGACACCAGCTCGTCGAATGTTTCATTCCAGATTTGTCCGTCGGACTGCCAGATGGTGAAGCGTGATTGATCCATCCAGAGAACGTGTTTCCACTGCTCCAGAGTCCAATGGCGGAGAGCTTTACACCACTCCATCCAATGCTTGGCATTGCGCATGCTGATCTTTGGCTTGTTTGTGGCTGCTTGGCCATGGAAACCCATTTCATGAAGCTCCTAACGAACAGCTCTTGTGCTGACGTTGCTTCCAGAGGCAGTTTGGAAGTCAGTAGTGACGATTTTTACGCGTTACCCGCTTCAGTACTCGACAGTCCCGTTCTGTGAGCTTGTGTGGCTTACCGCTTCGCAGCTGAGCCGTTGTTGCTCCTAGAGGTTTCCACTTCACAATCACAGCACTTCCAGTTGACCAGGGCAGCTCTAGAAGGACATACATTTGACGAACTGATTGTAGTAAATGTGGCATTCTATGACGGTGACAGGTTGAATGTAACTGAGCTCTTCAGTAAGGTCATTCTACTGCCATTGTTTGTCTATGGAGATTGCATGGAAATGTGCAAGATTTTATACACCTGTCAGCAATGGGTGTGGCTGAAAAGGTTAATCTACTAATTTGAAAGGGCGCCACATACTTTTGTGTATAAAAAACTCAGCAAAACAATAAACATCCTCTCACTGTCAACTGTGTTTATTTTTCTGTGTAAATATTTGTATGAACAAAACAAGAATCAACAACTGAGACATAAACTGAACAAGTTCTACAGACTTCTGAGTAACAGTAATGGAATAATGTGTCCCTGAACAAAGGTGAGGTCAAAAGTAACAGTTAGTATCTGGTGTGGCCACCAGCTGCATTAATTAATCTCCCCCTCATGGACTACACCATAATTGCCAGTTCTTGCTGTGAGATTTTACCCCACTCTTCCACCAAAGGCACCTGCAAGTTCCCAGACATTTCTGGGGGGAATGGCCCAAGACCTCACCCTCTGATCCAACAGGTCCCAGACATGCTCAATGGGATTGAGATCCGGGCTCTTTGCTAGCCATGGCAGAACATTGACATTCCTGTCTTGCAGGAAATCAAGCACAGAACGAGCAGTATGGTTGGTGGCATTGACATGCAGTGGAGGGTCATGTCAGGATGAGCCTGCAGGAAGGGTACCACATGAGGGAGAAGGATGTCTTCCTTGTAACGCAGTGTTGAGATTTCCTGCAATGACAACACGCTCAGTCAGATGATGCTGTGACACACCGCCCCCAGACCATGACGGACCCTCCACCTCCAAATCGATCCTGCTCCAGAGTACAGGCCTCGGTGTAATGCTCATTCCTTTGATGATAAATGCAAATCCGACCATCATCCCTGGTGAGACAAAACCGCGACTCATCAGAGAAGAGCACTTTTTGCCAGTCCTGTGTGGTCCAGCGATGGTGGGTTTGTGCCGGTGATGTGCCTACAAGCCTTTAGTCCAGCATCTCTCAGCCTATTGTGGACAATCTGAGCACTGATGGAGGGATTGTGTGTTCCTGGTGTAACTCAGACAGTTGTTGTTGCCATCCTGTACCTGTCCTGCAGGTGTGATGTTCAGATGTACCGATCCTGTGCAGGTGTTGTTACATGTGGTCTGCCACTGCGAGGACGATCAACTGTCCGTCCTGTCTCCCTGTAGCTCTGTCTTAGCCATCTCACAGTACAAACATTGCAATTTATTGCCCTGGCCACATCTGCAGTCCTCATGCCTCCTTGCAGCATGCCTAAGGCACGTTCACTCAGATGGACATCTTTCTTTTGGTGTTTTTCAGAGTCAGTAGAAAGGCCTCTTTAGTGTCCTAAGTTTTCTTAATTGTGACATTAATTGCCTACCGTCTGTAAGCTGTTAGTGTCTTAACGACCGTTCTACAGGTGCATGTTCATTACTTGTTAATGGTTCATTGAACGAGCATGGGAAACCGTGTTTAAACCCTTTACAATGAAGATCTGTGAAGTTATTTGGATTTTTACAAGTTTCTTTGACAGACAGGATCCTGAAAGGGATAAAAAAAAATTTGCTGATACAACCAATTTTCAGTGGCCCCGTTGAAGACCAATTACAGCATCTTTGGCAAATCTAGATTTAAATCGCTGACGTAAAGCATATTACCTGGAACCACCATTTCAGTAATGGGTGAGAAAAAGTCCAAGTAACAGATTTGATTAGTTTAGACAAATGTACATTTGAGTAGTTTAAGATGAATTAAATCAACCAATGTACATGCAAAAACATAGATATTGAAACAAACAATTCTAAAAAAAAAAAATCCTGCAATAGAGCATGCTGGGAAATATGATAATGAAGGGTGTGGTTTTGTTTTAACACTGGTAATTAAGTTAACACTTAGAGTGACTAACACCTGAATCTACACTAGAAATGTTACACTGAAAAATCAACACTTGGTAACAATTTGCTGTGTATATACATTGCACTTCTCTATATACATAAACTCAAGTTCAAGTAGATAATCCTTTAGGAGTACACAATACATAATACATTGACCAAATATTTCTGTTACAGTGTCTCTCACCACCATTGATATTGTTTTGAACTGATATTGGTGGTATATGTGAAATTAGTCAGCCAAGAGCATGTTATATGTCCTCCTCTTCTCCTGCTAGGCTCCTGGCCCAGCTCTAGTCCCAGCCTAGTCCAAGGGTTAAGCTCTAGTCCCAGTCCCAGTCTGGTCTAGGGGTTAAGGTCTAGTCCCAGCCCCAGTCTAGTCTAGGGGTTAAACTCTAGTCCCAGCCCCAGTCTAGTCCAAGGGTTAAGCTCTAGTCCCAGCCCCAGTCTGGTCTAGGGGTTAAGCTCTAGTCCCACCCCCAGTCTAGTCCAAGGGTTAAGCTCTAGTCCCAGTCTGGTCTAGGGGTTAAGCTCTAGTCCCAGCCCCAGTCTAGTCCAAGGGTTAAGCTCTAGCCCCAGTCTGGTCTAGGGGTTAAGCTCTAGTCCGAGTGCAGTGGTGTGGTTTGGAGCGACAGTATTCAACCAAGCCACTCTTTCTATGCTGCCACAGGGGTGAGAGAATGTCTCCTGAGCTGGGAAAGAGACAGAAGTGTGTCAAGTTCCACAGCTCTGAGAGTGCAGAAGTCACTGCAACAGGAATACACACACACACACACACACACACACACACACACACACACACACACACACACACACACACACACACACACACACACACACACACACACACACACCTTCTTGCGCCCCTCTATCTTCCATCCAGTGGTGTGAAAATGGTTTCCTGCTCCATTGACCTTGTCCATCCTTTTCCCCACGCAGGAAAGGAATGCTCAGGAATAGGATCTCAGTAATATCTCAGCCAGCCCCAAACATAAAAAAAGTGTTTGATATTCGCTAGATCGACACTCCTTTTCCAGTTCTCTGCCCGTCTCAAGTTTGTCTGAGAGGGATGGCCTGTAGGTGGAGTCCTTGGCTGCACTCTCTGCTGCAGTTCAGTCTCACTCTGCCTGCTTGGAGACTTAGTGTTGCGTAGCGCTGTGGGAGTGACTGTGGCGACCTGCGGCGGCGGCGGCGACCGTAACCCTGTGAGCTGATCTTGTCCTCCGGGGCTCTGTTGACCTTTAACTTGTTGTTGAGGATGTGTAGCCGATGGGCCAGGTCATGCAAGCTGCATGTTCCCAGAGAACAGCCTGGTCTTTTCACTGAGGTCACAATGGATCTTCTGGACCTGGAATAGAAAGAGATCAAAATGAGATAAGAGAAGAGATAGAGATTTCTAAAGATTGACAAATGAACTTGACCAAAAACCATTCAAATATGACCTTTTTATATTAGTAAAAACATAATTTTTTTATACACCAGAGTGACCATTATTGAAATAACACCTGGAATGAAATACTGAGGGGTCTGTCTCCTCTCTCTGCCCTGGTCCACTGAGGATCCCTGAGTTCACTGCAGAGCTGCTTTGGAAATCTTCTCTTGTGCGGCTCTGTGACCAGACTCTAAATCTACCACAGAAGAAGAAGAAGAAGAAGAAAAGGCATAATGCAGAAATAACATACTTCCTCCTAGACACAAAGACAGAACACACATCCTATCCAATAATCCTGTACACTCTATAGAATTTAGACGGTGGCCACCGTTCGTCATTCGTCAATCAGGTTACCTCTTTTTCATGTTGGAGTTGAGGTCAACTTTGGTGCCTTTGACCAGCGGTAGAACTGTGCCCTTCACCAGCGGTAGAACTGTGCCCTTCACCAGCGGTAGAACTGTGCCTTTGACCAGGGGTAGAACTGTGCCCTTCACCAGCGGTAGAACTGTGCCCTTCACCAGCGGTAGAACTGTGCCCTTCACCAGCGGTAGAACTGTGCCCTTCACCAGCGGTAGAACTGTGCCCTTCACCAGCGGTAGAACTGTGGCTAGAACACACCCGCAGATGATGGTTTGAAGATGCACTTTCATATTGGCTGGAGCCTGCGAATAAGAATGAAAAAACATTATTTATATTTAGATAGTCTCATCTACTTGTGAGAAAAGGTGAGCAGTGTCTCCTGGCTCCAAAAGCATACCTAGATTATACCATGCTTACATAAAAGATGGTCCAAAAAGCCGGTTATGTGAACTCTGACCCTCTTCAATCCCTGGTCATTAATTTGGCCAATATAATATCTGGACAAAAACAGTTTTGAGTATTGGCTAATTTCTCTGTGCTCAGGAATACCATACATTCTACATGGATGAGAGTGATGAGTCATCTCCTTCAGTCTTCTTCTGTAATAACAATATAATAAGAAAATTGCACTGCTGCAGACAGACAGAAAACAAAGATAGCACTCCCTACATTCCTGCCTTGACTTCAGAGAAAACCAAAATGATCTGATACAAGTCAGAAAGAAAATATACATTCTCAAATTCAAATGCCAGATTTCACTTACCTCAGGCTCAAAACAATTCACTTCACTGGGAGGCTGCCAGTTGCATAGATCTCTCCAGTTACTCCTGGGTGGGTGCTTTTTCTGAGACTGTAGTTACCTATTTGTCAGAGTGTACACAGTCAACGTGAGAGGCTTTATAGGGGTGGGTGGGAGGGACTTATACCTTATTGACAGTCAATGCGGGAGGGGCTTCTCTATGTGACAACTTTTATTGTACTCATCCTCTCCAACAGACTGTGAACCCTGTAATGTAGCAAAGCTATTACAGAACAACAATAGAAACGCAACATGTAACAACATTCAATGATTCTACTGAGTAACAGTTAATTTAAGGAAATCAGTCAATTGAAATAAATTCCTTAGGCCCTAATCTATGGATTAGGATTCTTCGGTGAGCAAAAATATATACACAACATGTAAAGTGTTGGTCCGATGTTTCATGAGCTGAAATAACAGATCCCAGAAATGTTCCATAAGCACAAAAATCTTATTTCTCTCAAATTTTGTACACAAATTGCTTTACATCCCTGTTAGTAAGCTTTTCTCCTTTGCCAAGATGACCTGACAGGAGTGGCATATCAAGAAGCAGAGTTACAGGCTTTGGTTTTTCCATTTATGTTTTGAGGTTGGACTTTGGCACGTGTAGCCCATTAGGCACCGGTTGATGTCACCTCGTTAGCCAGAATGTGTTACACCTGTGCTGGATGCATCTCGTTAGAGGGAAGATTTTTCACCTGCGCTGCCCAGGTGCTATTTAGGAGTGGCTTGCCCAGTGACCCAGATGTCTTGAGAGATGGGGTGCGTCAATGCCTTTAGTTGGCGCGCCCTATTTGATTTCTAGAAAAACATTTATTTGTCAGATTTTGTTTTCTTTAAGTTCGTTGTGGGTTCTTCTTTTGTTTGCCTCTTCTTTGGCAAATGTATTGGGTGCTCATGGTGAGTGTTTTTTGGTTCCAAGTGGTAGGTGCTAGTCAACATACACCCCCTAAAACCCCACCTGTTTTGTTTTTGTTGTTGTCAGTGACTCTTTGTTAGTTCCCCCTTCTTGCTTGGGAATGTAACAATGGCATGATCGTTACACAGGTGCATCTTGTGCTGGGGAAAACTAAAGGCCACTCTTAAAAAGGGCAGTTTTGTCAAACAACACAATGCCACAGGTGTCTGAAGTTTTGAGGGACCATGCAATTGGTATGCTAACTCCAGGAACGTCAACCAGAGCTGTTGCCAGAGAAGTGAATGTTAATTTTTCTACCATATGCCACTTCCAACGTCATTTTAGGGAATTTGGCAGTATGCCCAACCGGCCTCACAACCGCGGACCACATGTATGGCGTTGTGTTGGTATGCGGTTTTCTGATGTCAACATTGTCAACAGAGTGCTCCATACTGGCTGTGGGGTTATGATATGGGCAGTCATAAGCTACAGTTAACGAACACAATTGCATTTTATAAAAGATCATTTGAATGCATAAAATAACCGTGACGAGCTCCTGAGGCCTATTATGAGGCCAATTTTGTTAAAGGTACAGTTTGTGACCAATAGATGTGTACAGTTGAAGTCGGAAGTTTAAATACACTCAGGTTGGAGTCATTAAAACGAATTTTTCAACCACTCCACAAATTTCTTGTTAAACTATAGTTTTGGCAAGTCGGTTAGGACATCTGCTTTCTACTTTTTTTTGTAACTCACTGTATTACAATTTCAGTGGGTCAGAAATGTATATACACTAAGTTGACTGTGCCTTTAAACAGCTTGGAAAATTCCATGTCATGGCTTTAGAAGCTTCTGATAGGCTAATTGACATAATTTGAGTCAATTGGAGGTGTAAAAAAGCCAGACTACAGTTTGCAACTGTACATGGGTACAAAGATTGTACTTTTTGGAGAAATGTCCTCTGGTCTGATGAAACAAAAATCGAACTGTTTGGCCATAATGACCATCATTATGTTTGGAGGAAAAGGGGGGAAGCTTGCAAGCTGAAGAACAGCACCCCAACCCTGACGCACGGGGTGCTTGTTCTGGGGGTGCTTTGCTGCAGGAGAGACTGGTGCACTTCACAAAATAGATAGAATCATGAGGAGGAAAATTATGTGGACATATTGAAGCAACATCTCAAGATATTAGTCAGAAAGTTAAAGCTTGATCGCAAATGGGTCTTCCAAATGGACAATGACCCCAAGCATACTTCCAAAGTTGTAGCAAAATGGCTTAAGGACAACAGGGGTTAAGGTATTGGAGTGGCCATCACAAAGCCCTGACCTCAATCCTATAGAAACATTTTTGGAAGAACTGAAAAAGCGTGTTTGAGTAAGGAGGCCTACAAACCTGACTCAGTTACACCAGCTCTGTCAGGAGGAATGGGCCAAAATTCACCCAACTTATTGTGGGAAGTGTGCAGAAGTCTACAAAATGTTTGACCCAAGTTATACAATTTAAAGGCACTGCTACCAAATACTAATTGAGTGTATGTCAACGTCTGACCTACTGGGAATGTGATGAAAGAAATACAAGCTGAAATAAATAATTCTCTCTACTATTATTCCGACATTTCACATTCTTAAAATAAAGTGGTGATACTAACTGACCTAAAACAGGTAATGTTTACTAGGATTAAAATGTCAGGAATAGTTAAAAACGGAGTTTAAATGTATTTGGCTAAGGTGTATGTAAACGTCCGACTTCAATTGTATCTGTATTTCCAGTCATGTGAAATCCATAGATTAGGACCCAATGATTTTTTTTTAATTGACTAATTTCTTCATATGACATGTAACTCAGTAAAATCAATGAAATTGTTGCATGTTGCATTCATCTTTTTGTTCATTATAACGTTTACATTCTGTCACAAGGAGCACATGTTCAACTTCATAAAAAACACGCATGTCAAATGGTCCCGTACAGTCAAAATCATGTTTTTAATCAAATTAGATGATATTTGGATGAAACCAGATCAAAGTAGGATCACCAAAAATAACTGTTGCTGCTACATTGATGAAGTTTGATCATAAAGTGAGTGGTCCCCTCTCCCATGTCAAACACGTGGATTCAGGGAGGATTAATAATACAGCAGCCGTAACGTCTTTATGTGTGCAGCAGGGAGTGGCAATTAAACATTTCAATTGTTGAAACATTTCTAGCCCGTCTATCTGTGGGTAACAGAGTTGACATGCTATGCTCAATCAACCCTCTCAATTATCCATCACGAAACACAGAAAATGACCCAAAATGGTAGAACCAGCTCAACCACTATTGAACTATTAGATGTTCAATGTTTCTTTAAAAACATTTTTTTTAAAGAAGTTTCAACATATTAAAATGAGAATTCTGTTTATGTAACAGGGTTGACCTTAAAATCTCCAGAAATGACTTTGTCAAAGCTACAAAATAACCAGGACTTTACACTTATAGTGAAAACAAAGTATTTTGGGGGTTAAGTGGGTTATCAGAGGGACATGTCAAAACGCTGAATTTTGGTACTTTAGTAAGTCTTTATTAATATTGAGAATCTGATTTATTGACTTCTCTATGTGGTCTATAGTAAAGGGCACTTACTTTAATATAGCAGGCTTTTAAAATGACATATTGGTGCACAATTTCTCTTAAAATATCAAAAGGGATGCAAAAAGCACTCATTTCGTGGAACGCCCCGCCCCATATACAGTCTGAGAGTGACATTCATATTGACACCCAAATAAGTAACACTTTTTTTTACAGGCCACTCATTGTCGTCAGTTTTCACACACAAAAAAACGAATTGTACTGTTTCTGCCTTGTAACTTGTAACTGGTCATTTCTGTGTTACATGTGACAGAGCTCTGACTATAAGTTCATTGCCACAGAGTCAGGAAATGGTTATGAGCCAGAGGGATAAGGCTTTAGTCTGACCCCAACTATTTTACCCACCTACACATTCTCGCAGTATTCAAGGAATGTTCATTCAAGCTATTTCCGATACCAGTTTTTAGAACCAGATGTCAATGATAGGCCTATTTTAGGATTCAGCACAAACTTAAACTCATTACTGCTCAGCAAAAGTCATCGTAAGGCCGGGATTTAGAACACTCATGCACAGAACACTCATACACAGAACACATGCACAGAACACTCATGCACAGAACACTCATGCACAGAACACTCATGCATCGAACATTTTAATCATTTTGTGATCCATCCCATTCTTCTGAAGCAACCTCAGGTCTTAACAACCTGCCACATAGTTCATCTAATTAGTCAAAGACTAAATAGTCCAGAAGTTAGTAATCTGAAGTCAAGCAATGTCTCAGAAATATATATTTTTTATTTATATATATACATATTATTAGAATTAGCTCTAGTCTTGACGTAATTTAAGATATATTATGATTCAGAGTTAGTCAGATTTTTTCAGACAACACTCACTGCAACATGTCCAGAATTTAAAATAGGCAGTTCATTTTCTGTGGTTATGACAACGGCACGTTAAGTGCTCTATTATGTACTGTGGATGTATTTCAAACAGGCGATAAGAAGTGGTGAACGTGCCAAATGAGATGCATGGCCAGTCTGCACAGTTTCCACTAAATAAAAGTGATTTGAAACCAACTTCGTTTCTAAAATGTGGAGATTTAAAAAGAAAAGCAAAGAAAAACAAAATTTAGGAAGAAATGCTATTGCTTATTTCAATAGGTTGTATTGTGCACAACAAATTCAATTTACTTCAATCAATCAATCTATCAATCAAATGTATTTATAAAGACCTTTGTACGTAAGCAGTTGTCACAAGGTGCTCCACAGTAACCCATCCCAGAATTATTCTGTTGAACAAGGCAGCGTAAATTTAAGGCAAGCCAATGTGTTCACTAGTAATTTGCCCAAAGTTGTTGAAAATATTTTAGTTGCATTTTGGTGGGCATAAAGTACCAGTCAAAAGTTTGGACACACCTACTCATTAAATGGCTTTTCTTTATTTGAACTATTTTCTACATTATAGAACAAGAGTGAAGACATCAAAACTATGAAATAACACATATGGAATCACGTAATAACCAAAAAAGTGTTCAGCAAATAAATATATTTAATAGTAGCCACCCTTTGACTTGATGAAAGCTTTGCACACTTGGCATTCTCTCAACCAGCTTCATAAGGCAGTCACCTGAAATGCATTTGAATTTACAAATGTGCATTGTTAAAAGTACATTTGTGGAATTTTTTTCCTTCATAATGTGTTTGAGCCAATCAGTTGTGTTGTGACAAGGTAGGGTGGAACTTTGAAAGTTTCTTCAAGTGCAGTCGCAAAAACCATCAAGCGCTATAATGAAACTGGCTCTCATGAGGACCACCACAGGAAAGGAAGACCCAGAGTTACCCCTGCTGCAGAGGATAAGTTCATTAGAGTTACCAGCCTCAGATATAGCAGCCCAAATAAATGCTTTCCATAGTTTAAGTAACAGACACATCTCAACTCTCAGCATCAACTGTTCAGAGGAGGCTGCGTGAATCAGGCCTTCATGGTTGATTTTCTGCAAAGAAACCACTACTAAATGACACTAGTAAGAAGAAGAGACTTGCTTGGGCCAAGAAACACAAGCAATGGACGTTAGACCGGTGGAAGTATGTCCAAATGAGTCCAAATGTAGGATTTCTGGTTCCAACTGCCGTGTCTTTGTGAGACGCAGAGTAGGTGATTCCCATCGTGAAGCATGGAGGAGGTGGTGTGTGGGTGCTTTGCTGGTGACACTGTATGTGATTTATTTAGAATTCAAGGTACACTTAACCAGCATGGCTACCACATCATTTTGTAGCGATCCACCATCCAATCTGCTTTGCGCTTAGTGGGACTATCATTTGCTTTTCAACAGGATAATGATCCACCACACCTCCAGGCTGTGTAAGGGCTATTTGATTAAGAAGGGGAGTGATGGAGTGCTGCATCAGGTGACCTGGCCTCCACAATCACCCGACCTCAACCCAATTGAGATGGTTTGGGATGAGTTGAACCGGAAAGTGAAGGAAAAGCAGCCAACACATACTCAGTATTTGAGGGAACTCCTTCAATACTGTTGGAAAAGCACTCCAGGTGGAGCTGGTTGAGAGAATGCCAAATGTGCAAAGCTGTCATCAAGTCAAAGGGTGGCTACTTCGAAGAATCTAAAATTTAAAATACATTTTGATTGGTTTAGCACTTTAACCACATCCATGTATTGGAAGGAATATCCTAAATGTTCATCACGGATAGCAAAACCTAACACTTTAGAAACACATTTCTGAAGTAAATAACTGTAGAAGTGATCATAGAATGTATCATCTTGGTGGAGCAGCTGTTGTGATCAAGGTCGAGCATCTTGAAAAGAGCATTTGCACCGCCAGTATGTGTTGCATTCTCAGAGTCAACAGCTATTTTCATTTATTTTAACATGATCAGCATCCACTCAGAACATGTTCCCTTCATCCAAATCCCATTGAACAACAAGCAACAGTCGTCAATGGTGGAACGAAAATTAGCAAAGTCACTCCTAGTCACGACACACGCTCTGAAAGAAATATCTCAAATCTTCATCATTATTTCTTCATTACAAGATTTAGTTGAGGTTTAGGGTTTAGTGAATGATTTGTCCTAAATACAAAATGTTTTTTGTTTTTGAAATAGTTATGACTAACTTATTCCTTGCCATCCATTCTGAAACTAACCGCAGCTCTTAAGTGTTGCAGTGATTTCACTCCCTGCAGTAGCTGACGTGTATAGTGTTGAGTCATCCGCATACATAGGCACATTGGCTTTGCTCAGGGCCAGTGGCATGTCATTAGTATAAAAATAAATAAGAGGCCTAGAACGCTACCCTGGGGAATTCCTGATTCTACCTTGATTATGTTGAAGAGGCCTCCATTAAAGAACACCCTCTGTGTTATGTTAGAGAGGTAAATCTTTATCCACAATATAGCAGGGGGTGTAAATCCATAGCACATACGTTTTTCCATCAGCAGACTATGATCGATGTCAATAGCCGCACTGAAGTCTAACAAAACAGCTCCCACAATTTTTTTATCATCAATTTCTCTCAGCCAATCATCAATCATTTGTGCAAGTGCCATGCTTGTTGAATGTCCTTCCCTATAAGCGTGCTGAAAGTCTGTTGTCAAAGTTTACTAAGAGTTGGTAACAGGTTCATTGGTCGGTGGTATTTGAGCCAGTACAGGGGGCTTAACTATTCTTGGGTAGTTGAATTACTTTTGCTTCCCTCCAGGCCTGAGGGCACACACTTTCTAGTAGGCTTAGATAGAAAATATTGCAAATAGGAGTGGCAATATCGACCGCTATTATTCCATCCAAGTTGTCAGACCCCGGTGGCTCGTCATTGTTGATAGACAACAATACCTTTTTTTTTCAAAATTCTAAATAATTTGATCAGTTATATTTGGATTTGTAGTGTCAGCATTTGTTGCTCACATGTCATGCCTATGTTTGCTAATCTTGCCAATGAAAAAAATAATTAAAGTAATTGCCAATATCAGTGGCTTTTGTGATGAATGAGGCATCTGATTCAATGTATGATGGAGTTGAGTTTGTCTTTTTGCCCAAAATTTTATTTAAGATGCTCCAAAGCTTTTTACTATCATTCTTTAAATCTTTTTTCTTTGTTTCATAATATAGTTTATTTTTCTTTTGATTCAGTTTAGTCACATGATTTCTCAATTTGCAGTATGTTTGCCAATCTGTTGTGCAGCCAGATTTATGTCCCATTCTTTTACCTCACCCCTCTCAACCATACAATTTTTTAATTCCTCAACAATCCATGGGGATTTAATAGTTTTTACAGTCATTTTCTTAATTGGTGCATGCTTATTAGTAACTGGAATAAGACATTTCATAAATATGTCAAGTGCAGTGTCTGGTTGCGCCTCATTACACACCACAGACCAACAAATATTCTTTACATCAACAACATAGCAATCACTACACAACTTATTGTATGACCTCCTATTCAGTATATTTGGCCCAGCCTTTGGAACTTTGGTTTTCCTAAATATGGCTATTATATTGTGATCACTACATCTGATGGATTTGGATACTGCTTTAAAGCAAATTTCTGCAGTAATTGGTAAAGATGTGATCAATAAAATGTTTGATGATTTAACTTCTGTGCTGTTTGTAACTACCCTGATACAGTAGGTTGACTGATAACCTGAACCAGGTTGCAGGCACAAGTTACAGTTTGAAGCTATTTCTTGAGTCTGAAGTTTGATGAAAGCAAGTCCGTATTTAAATCACCCAGAAAATATACCTCTCTGTCGATATCACATATATTATCAAGCATTTCACACATGTTATCCAGATACTGACTGTTAGCACTTGGTGGTCTATAGCAGCTTCCCACAATAATGGCCTTTAGGTGAGGAAGATGAACTTGTAACAATATTACTTCAATATTATTTAACATGAGAACCATTTTAAGATTTACAGGAATGTGGTTCTGAATATAAATGGCAACACCTCCACCATTGGCATTTCTATATTTTCTGTAGATGTTATAACCATGTATTTCTACCACTGTATCATCAAAGGTATTATCTAAGTGATTTTCAGAAATTATGAATGTCATCTGTTACAAGAAAATTATTGATGTCATGAACTTTGTTTCTTAAACTACATATGTTAATGTGGGCTATTTTTAGCACTGTTCTGAGATGTTTGATTATTTTCATTGGTTTACTGGGAAGCCAAGCAGAAGTAGACATGCTGATCTTAATTATGTTAGTGCAGGGTGAGATGCACACCGCTTCAGGGCTAACAGATTAACTCTGGTTCATAGGCACATAATTACAGCATACAATAGCTGTAGAATCATCAGAGGCATTCAGGGCAGTTAGAGTGACATAAATTAGGTCACCCTACATTGGATATTCCCAACATCCCCGGGATAATGTACATTTGCTGAAGCATTACGACAACTCAGTGACACAACAGTAGGGATTAACCGATCTGATCTGGTTTTGGGTCATTGATAAGTCATTGTTTGAATCAAACTACTAAAAGCTATCTATGAAAAGCTGAGACTCTATCGAACATGCACATGTAACATGTTTTGCTCTATGACTCTCACATGCTACATAAAAGTTGTTAGAAAGTACAAGGTTCTTCTACGTATGAAGGTCAAAGGTTGTCCTGAAAGGAAAATGTTAAAACACCTAATTTTGAAGCAAAATATAAGGGCTGGACATGGAGATCAACAAAAGCCAGAACACTGAAAAGAGTATTGCTGGGGTCTCAGGAGTGATTCAAGAAGTTTTATTTTACTAACGATAAGGATTTGGAAGAGATTTCAGTAGTTTTTATTGTACATGGTTAACATCCACTCAGAACATATTCCCTTCATCCACGTTCATTGAAGAACAAGGAACAGTCATCAAAGGTGGAAGAAAAATGAGCAAAGTCATTTCTAGCCACCAGATTCATGCTCTGAACGGGAATATCTTTAATCGTCATCATGGATGGCGAGATCTACCACTTTAGAAACACATTTCTCAAGTAACGCACTATAGAAATGATCCCTGAAAGTATAGT